>NC_139160.1:20358013-20601197 GCF_964270905.1 Leucopleurus acutus | reverse complement strand
GCCTGACATTCCAAAATTTTATGATATGTCTTAAAGTGGGCCTGTTTCCATCCACTGTGCTAGGGACTCAGTGGTCTCTTAATTTGGAAATTCAAAGATTTAAGTTCTGATAAGTTTTCTCTCCCTTTTTCTCTCTTATTCCCTTTCCTTACTTTTTTAATGTTCTTTTTCCTTGAGATTAGATTTACTTGGATGTTGGGCTTTCCAAATTGATCTTCTAATTTTCTGCCTCTTGACCTTCCTGTTCTACTGTCAGGGAAGTGTCTTAACCTTTTCTTCAAAACTTCTATTGAACATTTTATTTCTTTTATCATTTTTTAAAATAACTCAAAGCTCTTTCTTTTTCTATGAATCTCCCTTTTTTATAGCAAGGTAGGGGTCAGGATGGGGTTAGGAATGTCTTGTGCTCCTTATATAAGCTTTCTACCGATGCTTCTGTTTGATAGCTCTATCCTGCACCCCTGCCTTCAAAGACACATGGTATCTCAGAGGTCTGAGCTTTGCTGAGAGTCTATGGTGGGCTTTGCATTGCTTCGTGTTGCCTTCCTTCATTACAGGTTTGGGGTCCACCTCTGTCGTGTGTGCTTGGGCACTTTCCACAGTCCACCTATTTAATGGCCTCCAACATTCTGCTGACGTTGCTCGTCCACTGTTGCCTCATTTGACATTGGTCTCTCCTGCGAGACTGGGAATCCCATGAGGCCAAGGGCTGTGTTTGTTTTGTTAACTTCTAAATACTATACCTGGCATTTCGAAAAGATTTGTTGAATAAATAAATGAAGAGGACTAAGCTGAGACTTGAAGGATGAGATGGAATGGAAAGATAGAAATGCAGTCTGACCGCAAGGGACTGGCATGTGCGGAAGATCGTAGGTGACAGAAAGCAAGGAACATCTAGAACCTGATACAGCTGAACACTCCTGCAGTGCAAGGCAGCTGGGGGTGGGGGTGGGGTGGGGGGGAGGATGCAAAGAAAGAGGAAAGGCTGGAGAATGCAGCAGAGACCAGACGGTGGTGGGTCTTCTAGCTGTGTTAAGCACTTTACCAGTGTTAAGCACTGGCTTTACCCAGCAAGCAATGGGGAGCTCTTTTAGGGTCTGTATTAGTGCATAGGGCTGCTGTAACAAAGTACCAGAGATTGGGTAGTTTAAAATAACAGAAACGTATGGTCTCATGGTTCTGGAGGCTAGAGTCCGAAATCAAGATGGCAGCAGGGTTGGTTCCTTCTGAGGGCTGTGAGGGACAATGTGTCCCATGCCCTTCTCCCAGCTTCTGGTGGTTGCCGGCAAAATGAAAAAATGGGATTCTCTGTTGAAAAATGATTAAGAATTTTCAGACCCTGACAGCAGAACCTTAAGCCAAGTGCAGAGCCCTTCTGAGCACAGGGCCCCACGTGGCAAATGCCACATGCCCACGGAGGAGCCCCCAGTCAAGAATCCTTCCTTGACCATCAATCTAGTCTTTCTTCTCCTCCTAAAACCTATAGTGTTTGTTTATAAGCTATTCTTTACATTGACTGCATGCTACCTTTCTTTGTCAGTTAATCTCTATGACTAGCTATCTATGTGTTTGCAGCATCTTTGTTCATTCATCAAGCTCTTATTAGGAACATACGATGTTCCAAGCCCTCAGAAAACAAACCCAAAAGATTCAGTCTCATAAACTCGAGGAGTTCACAATCTGGGAGGTTACCCAACGCACTCACAATTATCATCCCCTGTGACAAACACTGTGATAGAGAGATGCTTAATGTACCAATGACAGGGGAGTGGGGAAGCAGGCAGGAAGGCGTCTTAGAAGATGTGTAGCTGAACCTCCAAAATGCTTAGAAGCTCGTCAGGCAAAGGATGGGAAAGAGAGCGATAAAGGGCGTTTCAGATAGAGGAACCAGCATATGTACAGTGTGGTCATCTCCCAACTAAAATGTCAGCTTCTGGAGGACAGGAATTGCACCCTCTCCTACCACCTAACACAATTCATTGCTCACAGTACAAATTCAATAAATATTTGGTTAGTTGAGAAGGCAAATTGATTCTATGAACAATATGGCATTTAAAGGTTAAACCAAAGAGCAAAGGCAATTAGATGTTTTAAATAGACCTCTAAAATTCACTAAGCATGACAGTTCTCCCAGAGAATTTATATATGCGGCTGCCATATAAAGACTGACTTTCACACATGTTTAATGCTAATTTTACTTTCCCTTTCTGATAATGGTGCAATGAAAGCTAATTATAGCTATTATTGCCAGATAGATTATAAAAGGAAGAGGGCTGTTCATAGCTGCAAATTTTATTTTCACAAAATGTCAAGTACATAAAAATGTTACCTCTGCAATATTTCTAAGTATTAAAAAGTTGAATCCAGCACAGTATGTGGTCTATGACCATTTCAGAAGTAGAGCATCTGCACATCTTTGGTTTATAACAACTCCCTAGATATTCACTGACATTTAATAACCCATTTGCACTAACAAGAGTCATTAAAACAGATGCAGGCTGAAATGTACGCTACTTACATTCAACTTCAAATGTACGCTACTTACATTCAACTTACACTGGAAATACAGTATTTTCTCAACTTTTGTAAATAGATACGCTGCTGCTGCAGCTGAGACCATGTTTGAGACACTCCCAACCACCAAGAATACAAATACAAGGACAATGATTTTTAAATAAGCATATAGAAAACAATAAAAGAAAAAGAGTGTGAATGAACCTTTTAACAATGCAAACCTAAAAATAATAAAAATTTAAAAACTAGTAAGAAAACTCTTTGAGGATGGTACACAGGAAAAGCAAAAGACCTGAAATTAAAAATTTTAGAGACAAATCCTGATTCCAGCATATGCTAACAGATCTTGAGTGAGGCATTTTCCCTTTCCTTAGCTGAACTTACATGTACATTAGAGAAAATACCACCTATATCATAGGGTTACTTTGAAAATTAAACGAGATGATATATGCTAACACACCCAACACCATGGTCCTAGTTAGTGCCAAATTTTAGTTGAATCTGAATTTTTAAATTGTGATTTATATAAAATACCTAAATATTTCATTATATTGATTCAAATTCATTCCATCAATCAATCTTGTTTTTTAGTAAGATTCAGTTGGAATTGATTTTACATCTACTACTGCCCTGAGCTGGGGGCCGTAATGCATCACATTGAATACCTCCAACAAACCCATGATATAAGTGGCATTTACTCTATTCTAAAGTAAAGAAACTGAGGCCCAGATGAAAAGATTTTGTCTTTTCCGTTTATCTGCAGCTGCAATATGAAAATATTTCTGGTCAAGTTCTCCATTCTTTAAATAGAGAGATGAATCAGCCGCTAGTTCTCTGCGTATTAGGCCAAAGGATAGTCAGCAGAGTTTCAGTGAATTCATATGACATAGTTTCCAGATTTCAATCACTCACTTATTAAGCAAGTATTTACTGTGTACAATGAAGTGTCAAGGAAGACACAAAGCAGACCCAGGTAAAGAGCATCTTAGGAAACATACACAATAGAAAGTAAAACAGTGAAATAGATGATTTTAGATTAGTCTGGTGGCAGAGAAATGGGATGGATGGGAAATGACTGGAAACAGGGAGAAGGGTTAGGAAGCCATGGCTACTGACAAGGTATGAGGCAGTAACTGCCGGGTCTAGACGGTGGCAGTGGGCACCTAAGAGATGTTTCTGAGGCTAACTGTCTATAGAAAATAAATGAGAAGATGAGTCAAGGATGACTTTGAGGTCAGTCAGCTGCGGGAGGAGTGATCTCCTGGATGGAAATGTGGCACTTAGGGAGGAAAAGGATGAACTCCACGTGACCACAATGAGGTTAGGGCCACACGGAAAAGGCTCAGGAGAGCTCACCTGTGCAAAATGCAAGCTGTGTAACTGGAGGGTGAGGCTAGATCAAGGCAGAAGATACAGATCCGAGCCTCATCACCATGGAGATAACTAAAACCATAGGATGGAGTCAACTCTCTAGGAGGGGGAAGCGCTTAGAAGCATGTGAGCAGAAGTTCGAGGACTGACACCTAACATTAAGAGAGGGAGAAAGAAGAAGGGCCAATTTGATCAATTTTGGGCATGTACTGGAATATATTTAGATAATATTATTTTAGCATTCATATTATTTTAAATCAGATGAGCTAATAAAGGACTATATTTTATTCCTGTTTTTCTGTGCCCAGTAAAGGTTAAGTATCAACAAAAGAGAAGGCACATACACTTTCAATTCTGTCCATTTTGAGAAGAATCATATTCAGGGAAAGGAAACCATGGCTGAAAATGAAGTCCCTTCAACCAAGTGGGAATATTTAGAATCCATTTCCATTTACACCAACGTGTAACATCTGTTTCCATCAGCAAGACCCTGAAAGTGCCCAGCTTCTGCCTTCAGTGATCCCAACATCCAAATTCATTCACTATTTTCCTCATTCATCCTACTTTCTGCAAGGTGCTCAGCCAGACACTGAGAGGACAGTGATGGATAAGACGGACACACTCTCTGTTCTTGTGTAGTTCATAGTCTAGTCCACAATTCCTATCCTGCCTCTTTGCTTCTAATCCAAAGCAATCAGGATTGAACTTCAGTGACATTTCCCATTGTCCTCTGGCCACGTACTTCTTCTTCTTTATTTTTTTAAATTTATTTATTTATTTTTGGCTGCATTGGGTCTTCATTGCTGCGCGCGGGCTTTCTCTAGTTGTGGTGAGCAGGGGCTACTCTTGGTTGTGGTGCGCGGGCTTCTCATTGAGGTGGCTTCTCTTGTTGCGGAGCACAGGCTCTAGGCACGTGGGCTTTGGTAGTTGTGGTGCACAGGCTCAGTTGCTCCACGGCATGTGGGATGTTCCCAGACCAGGGCTCGAACCTGTGCCCCCTGCACTGGCAGGTGGATTCTTAACCACTGTGCCACCAGGGAAGTCCCTGGCCACATACTTTTTACAGATGAAGGCTGAGCGTTTGTTAACCAGCAAGTAGAAGTCTTCTTTTAAATGAGTTATAGAGTAGCCAGAAAATGTGACAAATATATGCCCCAGTGGTTACACATTTTAACCTGAGTAGTTTAACAGGAACTTGTGGTTCCTGTTACCACTCCAGAGGGCTGTGTCAGTTGTCAACACAGTGAGGTCTGGGCCTTACAGAGGCCTCCTAGTCCTTTATGACTCCAGTCAGAGGAATGAGAACATGGGAGGGAGAAGAATCCTTTGCCATCTCATCTCCTTTCTCATCTCATTGCTCCTTCCCATGTAAGTCAAAAGAAATGAAGGGTAGGGCTTCCCTGGTGGCGCAGTGGTTGAGAGTCCGCCTGCCAATGCAGGGGACATGGGTTCGTGCCGCGGTCCGGGAAGATCCCACATGCCGCGGAGCGGCTGGGCCCGTGAGCCATGGCTGCTGAGCCCGTGCGTCTGGAGCCTGTGCTCCGCAACGGGAGAGGCCACAACAGTGAGAGGTTCGTGTACCACAAAAAACAAAACAAAACAAACAAAAAAGAAATGAAGGGTAAATGAAAGATAAACAAAAATATATATTTTTTTAAATTAAGAATAAAAAAAGAAATGAATGAGCCAGAATGAATGAACTTCTCCAAAACTACTTCCAGTGGTAGTTTCACTGAAGCTACTGAATTTATAAATTTTCATTTTGTAAGTGTTCAGAGAGAGGAAGCAAAGCTTCAGAGTAAGTATACAACTCTGCCTACTGTAGCAGGTGGCAACAGTGAGCACACAGGGTTGTTTTAATCTCTAAGCCATTTCTCTGCCTATGGTTTGAGTCCATCTCAAATACCTCCAGGGACCAGGCAGGTAACTAAACTGAGCTAAATGAGCCAAGTGTAGGTGGCAGGAACTGACACACACTGGAAAATGTATGTCTTGTCTAAAGGTAGTAGCAGAAGGAAGGCAAATTTGATTGTTCAAGAGAAACCAAAAATCTGATTTTCTTGGGAAATCATCTGATTTTTAAAAATACTGGCAATGAATTTAAAAATATTAAATGTCATATTGGTTACTCTGTAACTGATTCATCCAGAGGTCATTAATTTACAACCTCTGGTCTATGGCAAGTTTGCTGTGTTTGCACAGAAACATGGAACTCATCACAGGTTTACAAACATGATTAACCTTAGCATATGCAATCAGTGCAAAAGACTTAAGAATGCTGAAATAACCTAAAGGAAGAGGCATGCAATTATAATTGAAATGAAAAAAGAGAAAAATTTAAAACTTAAGAATAATAAGAACATAATGACCATTACTAGTGCATATTGGATGAAGATGTGACAGTAAAGATGATACTGAAAGGTTGATAACGAATCATGCAAAATGTTGAAACAGGCTTTACCTATGTAATCATTATCATCATCATCATCAACATTATCATCTGCAAGAAACTAGGGAAAAATCTTTGGTGTGATAAATGTTGGATGTCTAATGTTAATTTAGAGGAAGAAAGCTAAGAATCTGAGTCATAACATACTGTGGCAAATTACTGCTCAAAGTTGTTGCAAGGCGTGGATAAGTCTATTGGTTCAAAGCCTGTTTCACTAAGGCTTGTGTTGAGGTTCCAGTACAGATTCATGCATCCATTCATTCATTCAACGAATATTTATTGAGCACTTACTATGTGCCAGGTACCATCAGAGGCACTGGAGATACAATAGTGCATGAATGAGACAAAAGTTCCTGACCTTCTGGAGTTGACATTCCAGTTAAGAGAGACAGACAATATACAATATAAATAAGTAAATTCTATATTACATACTGATAAGTCTTAGGGGGAAAAATTAAATCAGGAAAGGGGAATAGAAGCTTGTTTTTGTGTAGTATGTGTGCATCCTTTTGCAGGGAGAAGGGTGAAGAGGATTTGAAATTCTAAATAAGGGGAACAGGAAAGGCCTTACTGAGAAAGAAACATTTGCATAGACACACGAGGGAGGTGAGGGCTGACAGTGAGTGAGTGGAAGTGGAGCAAGCCTTGAGATATCTGGGGTAAGAAAAGTCCAGGCAGAAGGAACAAGTGTAAAGGTCCCAAGGGAAAGGTGCATGTGTCACTTTCAAGAGCAACATGATAAATCCAAGAACTAGGGGCAGAGCAGTAGCAGATGAGGTCAGGGCGGCCTGATCACACAGAGGGCTGGCCTTCACCATCAGTGGTACTGGAAGTCATTGCAGGGAAGGTGGTCTAATCAAAGGAGTTACAAGATTTGACATATGTTCTAAAAGGATCCTCTGACTGCTGTCACGATTGAACCAAAAGACAGCAAAGCCAGGGGCAGTGAGACCAGTTGGGAGGCTGTTTCAATAATCTAGGTGAGAGACAATGATGGCTTGGACTAAGGTCTTGGCAGTGGAGACAGCAAGAAGGCATCAGATTCTGTGTATATTTTTATTGTAGCACTGGTAGGATTTGCTGACATTCTTTGCGGCATATGAGAAAATGAAGAGGCAAGGATGACTCCAAGGCCTTTGGCCTGAGCCACTGGAAGGATGAAGCTGGCATTGATTGATGTGGAGAAGACTAGATGAAAGCAGGCTTGGGGGTGGAGAACAGCAAGAGTTCAGTTTTAGACCCATTAAGCCTACTGGGGATCCAATCAGGAGATGCGGCGTAGGCAGTTGGATATAGTGTCTGGAGGTCCACACTGTAGGTTTAAATTTGAAGTCATCAGCATATATTTGGTATTTAAAGGTATGAGATTGGATGAGATCACCTAGAGGGTGAATACAGATAAAGAAGAGAAATGGACCAAGCTCTGAGCTTTGGGGGCACTCTAACATAAAAGGTTAGGGAAATGAAGAGGGACCAGCAAAGCGTACTAAGAAGGAACTCTCAGTGAGGTAGGAGATAAATCAGGTGATGGTAATGATTTGGAGGCCTACGAAAGATAGATCTCAAGTTGGGGAGAAGGCTCAACCTCTGAAAAGCCACTGGTGGTCATTTAAGGATGGACAACTACTGGCCACTGGATACAGAAACATGGAGGCCGCTAGTAGTCATGTAAGAGCAGTCTGGTGGAGGAGTGGGGCAAAAGTCCCATTGGAGAGCTTCCCTAAAAGAATGGGAGGGAAGAAATTGGAGATAGCAACTATAAACAAATTTCAAAAGATTTATTATAAAGGGAAGAAGAGAAATGTTGTGGAAGCTTGTTCAAGGGGGAAGTGGGCTCAAGAGATTTTTTTTTAAGACAGGAGAAATAACAGTATGTTTCTATGATTCCAGGAATTATCCAGCAGAGAGAAAGATAAAAATAATGCAAGAGACAGGGGGAAGATTAGCTGGGACAATTTTCTCGTATAGATAAGATAAGCTCTAGTGAACAGTAGAGGGCTCAGCCTTGGCTAGGAGCAGAGACAGCTCATCTACAACGATAGGAGAGAGAGCTGAGTAAATGGTCACAGGTGCTGGGAGGTCGGGCTGTGGAAATTCTTCTGATTGCCTCTATATTCACAGTGAAAGATTTGGCGGAAGCTATGGAAGGGTTAAAGAGAAAGCAGAGTGTGTGAAATAACTGTTGAGGAGGTTGGAAGAGTGAATGCTTTAGGGGCAGAGGGTATGATGGCTGAGCAACATCCTAGGCTAGTGATTACATTTTAAAAATATTTTCCTTTTAATTTCTTAACTTTTCATCTTGAAATCATTTCAGAACTACAAAAAGACGCAAAAATAGTTCAAAGAATTCCCATGTGCACTTCACTCAACTTCCCCAAATGTTAACATCTTATATAATCACGGTATAACTGTCCATATCAGAAAGTTTTCACTGATCCACCACTCTTCAGTAAACTAGACCTTTTTCAAATTTAGCAAACTGTCCTATGAATGTTCTTTTTCTGGAGTAGGATCCAATCCACGATCCCATATTCTATTTAGTTGTGTTGTCTTCTTAGTCTCCTGTAATCTGGGACAGTTCTTCAGTCTGTCTTTCATTACCTTGACACCTTAGAAAAGGCTAGTCATAGAATGTCCCTCAGTTTGGGCTTGTCTGTTTCCTCACAATTTAAATCAGGTGCGTAGTTTTGGCAAGAATATCACAAAAGTGATGTGTTGTTTTTAGTGCATCACATCGTGCAGCACGTGATCTCTGCCAGGGTCCTCCTCTGTAAAGGTACTATTTCCTTTATAATTAATAATACAGTGATCATGGATTTTAAAATACAAGCATTCCGTATGGTTTTTTTCCCCACCCCATTCATCTCCACTGGTGCAGGTACTGAGTAAGTGGAGGGTTGATTTAATATTGTGGTTTATCAAGTGAGGACCTCAACCAAGGTATAACTAAAACAGTTGTAGATATCATCAAAGAGAAGGGTTAACTGCCTCAAAAGATTTTCAAAGTAGACCAAGACAATCAGTTACAGAAGAGATGTTTGATAGATTGATTATCAAAGGAGATAAACAGACCTGATTTTAAAGTTTTCCAGGACTGGTTGATTTACACCCAGCTTTACTGGAAATACTTCTGGGGACTTTTGGGAAATACTACTTCAATCCACTTTCGTCATTATCGACTTACATACAAGTGTACTTGAAAACAGCCTTCTGAAATCTAACCTGTTCATAAGCAGAAAAGAGGTTCTAGATTTTCATTCATCCATCCAACAAATACTTATTAGACCAATATCTGGTCCAAAACCTGAATACTTGGTTTGTGCTACAGGTGATAGAGAAAACAAAAGATGTGTCAAATATCTGATTAAAACATTCCAGAGGCTCCATGAAAAGTCAAAGATTTCCCCAAATGACATTAAAAATATGATTAAATATTCTAAACTTCTGACACAGTAGATATGCCTAATTAAACATTTTTCTTGCAGTAGAATCTTGAACTACTCTGTGGCTTCACCTATATACTCTCAAAGAAACGGAGGCCTGGGGTGAGGTGGAAAATATACCTGACCACAAGTCAAGAGATCCTGGATCAAAATTTGGCTGTTTCAACTTGTGTGGCCAGATGAAGCCGGTATAGCTAGGTGATTAAGAGCACACGCTCTGGAGTTACAAAGGTCTGGGTTCCTAACTTGGTTCCTAGGTTTATTGTCTTTGTGCCTTTGGACAAAGCTTCTTAATCCCTGTAAGCCTGTTTTTTCATCACAACGGGAAAAGTAAACAGCACTCACAGCCTAGCATAGTTACAAGGTATACAGGAAGTGATGCATGGAGAGCACTTAGCATAATGACCAATATACAAGATATGAACCAAACGTAAGTCATATTTAATAATTTTTATTATAGTTACTATTATTATTAGTCACCATTCTGTGCTTTGTTTTACATAACTGTAAAATGAGGGGCATCAGCTAGACCAGAATTTCTCAAACATGAATAAATATCTGGAAAAATTATCCCAAACGTCCAAAGTTGTCTTTATTTCTATTACATGAGCAAACATAAAACTTGGCATAAACTGCTAATGCCATCAGAGCCTAAGTATAAATCCAAAATCAGGTTAAATTCAAAACAACAATAACAACAAAACCAAATTAAGTTACTTTAATGAGGATACTCGTGATTTTCTGGAATTAAATTGCCTTGTGAACATGGCGCTTATCCCCCATCGTGCGAGTTCTTCTGTGTTCACCGTCCAGGTTGTCTACTGTGTTCTGCTCAGTTCTCCCACTTTGATTTCTTTGAACAACTGCAGGCTTCAGTGACATCATTTGGCCTTCACTTTGCATGAACTCATGAATTACTTGGAGCTGGTTCTTTTTCATTAGCTCATGAAAATTAAAGGAGGAAGTTGGCCTCAATTCTAGATACATCTCTTAATGCAGATCCCCGTGGATTCCCAGCTCCAAATCTTTCAGTAGCTCTCTGCCTGTCAAAATTCTGACATTTAAGTCTCTCCCAGACTTACATTTGCAGCCTTACCTACCCATCTTCTCTCTAGTCAAACTAGGATACCTTTTGCCATAGACTGTCGGTGTCCCTTCAAAACTCATATGTTAAAACCTAATCCCCAGGGTGATGGTATCTGGAGGTGAGGCCTTTGGGTGGAGCTCCCATGAATGGGATTAGTGCCCTTTTAAAAGAGATGCCAGAGAGCTCCCTTGCCCCTTCCATCACGTAAGGACACAGCAGAAAACAGCCATCTATGGAACAGGAAACGGGCCTCACCAGACATCGAATCTGCTGGTGCCTTGAACTTAGACTTCCCAGCTCCCAGAACTGTGAGAAATAAATGTTTATTAGGCACCAGTCTATGGTAATTTTGTTATAGCAGCCAGAACAGACAAAGACACTTGCAAAATATTCTTTTAGAATTTGCTGAGATTTTCTTTATGGCCAAGTAAGCATCAATCTTGGTCAATATTTCTTGTGTACTGAAGAGTCTGTGTGTTCTCTGGTTACAGTTATCTATATACGTCTATCAGATCAAACTTATCAACTGGGTTATTCAAATTTTCTATATCCTTAGTACTCTTTTGTTTTCTTGATCTCTTAGTTACTGAGAGACGTGTTTTTAAAAAAATCCCCATTTTAGAAATGAATGTATCAATAACATCTCCTTGTAATTTTGTCCATTTTTGTTTCATGTATTTAGAAGTTACGTGGTTAGGTGCAGAGAGTCTCATGTTGGCATGTCATCTTGATGAATCATTTCCTTGCATCCTTAAAAAATAAGTCCATGAGAGCCTACTTTGTCCAATATTCATATATTTCTTGCCCAGCATTACGGTCAACTTCCTTGACACTTCACTGGCTAAGGTGTAGATTTTCTAGCTCCAGAGGATGGGTTGCAGTTTTGAGGCTCTCAACTTTATTCAAGGTGTTTTGATTCAGTTCTCTGCCCACTGGAGACTAGAGAGCTCATCTTTACTTCCTGTGTCAGTGGTACAATCCCAGTGCCTGGCCCCTAAAACTCCATGTTGGATACCCCTGTGGAGTACCATGGCTTCACCTCGACCTTACTTCACTGCCATTAAATTTTTTTGTATTAACACCTGGGATCTCCCTTTCTGTTCATCTCATACATATTTTATCTTACATTTCTATGTATTTGAGGTGGGTAGAAGGCTGTCCACATCGGCACTAATAGCCACATAGACTGAAAGTCCTATCAATGATTTCTAACCAACGAAACAAACCACACATGCTCAAGCATGAAATAACGTTATGAATATATATATATATAATTTTGGGGAAGGGCACAAGTTCCATTCAGTTTAATTTAGCAACAAAGAAAGTCACCGTTATATGTAATTATAATAATAATGGTCAGGAGTGTAGCCTTTTCTTTATACTATTAGATTCTGGAATTATCACTGGGAAAAAATGATAGTTGACATTTATTGAGCATTTTCAATACTCCAAGCACTGTATTAAAGCACTTTGAGGACATTCTCATTTAATTTTCACAACAGTTCTATGTAGGGTAGGTGCCATTACTGTCCCAATTTTACAGATATGGACATTAATAGTTAGAGGGTTGAGAAACTTGACCAAAGTCTTACAACTAGTAAATGGTGGAGACAGTACTCAAACCATGCCTGTTTGGTTTTAGGGCCCAAACATGTAACCAGTTTATGTCTCATCTTAAATAGTGAGGTAGACAAACTGGGTACATTAGGTATCTGTACTATACAAAGACTCCCTTCAAAATCACCACGGGGAATAATAAACACTAAAATGTAAAAATAGGCAAGAGACTAGAATAAGTCATTTATAATAGAAAACATTCAGTAATAAACAGAGAAAAAGATGTTTAAGCTCATTAATAATCAAATGCTAATTAAAATAAGATGTTATTTCCCACCTATTAGAATAGCAAAGCTTAAAAAATTGACTAATTCCCAGGATCAGTTAGAATGAAGGGAAATAAACACTCTTACACACAGCTGATAGGTGCTTAAATCAGGATTTCTAGAAGAAAAATAGGGGGACTTCCCTGGTGGCACAGTGGTTAAGAATCCACCTGCCAATGCAGGGGACACGGGTTCGAGCCCTGGTCCGGGAAGATCCCACATGCTGCGGAGCAACTAAGCCCGTGCACCACAACTACTGAGCCTGTGCTCTAGAGCCCGAGTGCCACAACTACTAAGCCCACGCGCCTAGAGCCTCTGCTCCACAACAAGAGAAGCCACCACAGTAAGAAGCCCGTGCACCGCAATGAAGAGTAGACCCCACTCACCACAACTAGAGAAAGCCCGTGCGCAGCAAAGAAGACCCAATGCAGCCAAAAATAAATAAATAAATAAGAACCTTGAGAATATTTAAAAAAACAAACAAAAAACCCCACTCTGAATCAAGTCTAGTCCTCAAGTGTGGGTCTAAAAATCACAGCCGCTCTAATTCATTACAGCTCATCTTACACTACAAGATTAGCAAAACCGGCCATTCTGGTTCCTAACTAACTAATTCCTACTAAGCAAATGGTGACAAGCCGGATTTGTTATACTTGTGGTTCCACTTTCAGTCACTGTGGTCTATCAGCTTAGCTCCTCACTGATCCCATAAGTCCCTTTTCCATTCACTGGGGACATCAAGTGCCTCACAACCATGTACTGAGAAGAAGCAGAGAGTGAGTGTGAGGATGAGATGCTTTTCTCCTCCCAAAAGGGATCACCTGGGCAAAGTGATATGAGAAGGTACAACTCCCCTGGATGCAAATCCTTTTCAATGCCAGGAGTCTGGGTTTGGGAAGTGGGTGTTGGGGAAGAAGGGGATGGTCTGGTTTCCTTAGCTCCTACTGAAAGAAGGGGTGACTAGAGGTATCTCCTTATGGGTCTCCTTATGGGTCTGATTCGGATGGGTGGGTAGTGTGGGGTTCGTGGGTGCAAGGAAGGTACCCCACCAGCAATGGCATGCGAGGTCTCCATGATTCAGGATGAGGTTCCATCTGATGAAAAGCAGGAGCACAGACTTACTCTCATGCTATTTGGTGGTTTGCATGCAAATCTCTTGTAGTTACCGAACCTCTTCTTTAAAGCAAGTCTTAAGCAGAGCCATATTAATATGTCAAAGAGATAAAAGGGTAGTTGCTCTGCTTGGAACTGCGGTGGATGGAAGAGCAAAGCCCCATGATCTGTCTTCCCCATGGCTCCTGAACAGAGCTGGACACCGTATCTCTTCCATTGGAGGGTATTACCTCACCTGGAATAACTGGCAGAGGAAATGAAGGAACAGGGTGAGAAAAGAAACAGTGTCCTGGGATTTACTAAGTTCAATCCTGATAAACTCTCCAACATCAAAACATAAGGGTGGGGGGGATTGAGAATGTTGTAACTCTTGAAGAACTGTCAAGAGCATACTAAACTCACTGTGTGACACTGAAACAAAAGTGATGGTTCTGTTAGTCCGGTTGTGGTGTAAGAAATGTGAGTTCTTCACCAACATGGAGAATATAAAGCACCATGACATGTGCAGGCAACCTGTGCTCTTCCCCACCTGCCATCCCCAGGCCTCATTACACTTAGGACTGTCAGCATAAAGCAGAGTAAGTTTGAAAAGCAAATCCACCATATTTACTGTTTAAGATCATGAACTGCTATTTGCCTTAGAATGAAGAGTAAGTCATTACAAAGCATTTCTGCTTACCTATGGTTCTACATGCTAGAGGTCTCTTTTTTTTGTTTGTTTGTTTTTTGCGGTACGCGGGCCTCTCACTGTTGCAGCCTCTCCCGTTGCAGAGCACAGGCTCCGGACGCGCAGGCTCAGCAGCCATGGCTCATCGGCCCAGCCGCTCCGCGGCACGTGGGATCCTCCCGGACCGGGGCACGAACCCGCGTCCCCTGCATCGGCAGGCGGACTCCCAACCACGGCGCCACCAGGGAAGCCCTAGAGGTCTTTTTTGAGGACCGAACGGAAGGCACGCAGCGCCTCCACCTCCTGGCACATGCTCCTTGTAAGTTTGGGGCTAAATCCTAGCTGGTCCCAAGGACTCAGTAGATTATTCTCCCAAAGTCCAGTGAGCACTTTAGAAAAAACCTGAGAAAAATTATATACTTTCAGAACATCTTTCCCTCTAGCAATTCTGAGCAGGGACACACTGCAGCCTTCTGGCCTTTTCCGCTTTTGTTTGGCCCACCAGCTGGCCTGGAGGACACCGAGAACAAAGCGGCTTTCATCCTTGGGTCACAGGTTGAAATTCATCATGGATTCGGTCCAGCTCAGTCAATGCTGACAGCAGCTCACGGACTCAACTCACGTAAATGACACAGGTCAAGGTCTCTTTACTCACATCACTGCACTTGGACACTTTCAGGCATGAGCTGTCCCATGGCTCCTCTGCGGCCCAGAGGGGTATAAGGACCAGTGACAGAATGTAGGGACCTGCCCTGGAGCATGCGCTGCATTTGTTCACAAGTTGAGAGGTGCAGACCTCTTTCACCAACATATCAGAGACGTTAGCAAACCAAGTGTGATACTTTATGGATAAATGCCCAGGATTCACCCTTCAACCCTCCAAATACTTTGGTTAACATCAACTATAATCACATAAAGCAGGGACAACGCAGATAGGAAATCTGAGCTATTTGTTTTTAACAGTTAGCATCTAATGAGGACTCACCTGTACCCAGCAGAACCTAAGTCCTTGACCTAGATTCTCTCTCTAAATCCTCACAACATCCTGAGTCAGGTACCATTTTACCCCAGTTTTACAGGTGAAGAATCCACAGGAGCTTTAATAGGTTGAGTAGCTGGTCCAAGGGCACAGAGCTATCAAGTAGCGGCCAGGGATTTGAACCCAGCCGAGCTGAGCTATGCTGCCTTGGATTGACATATGATGCAGGTAATAGAATTTTCAGTTAACGTGAGAACTGTGGAGTAAGATAAAACATAAAATCAACACTTAGACCAGTGCCTTCCACGTGGTAAGTAACCACCATTGACATTTCATCACTCACAGCATGAAAGGCAATGTTGCTTAGTCAACCTAACATTAAGGAAACAAGTATTATCTACCCTTTTTTGGTGAAGGTCACAATCATACAATATACACAGATATCTAGTATCAGCTGGGCGCAGACAGTCTAAAACAATCACTGAAACTAAGGAAATACAGAACTGTTCCTAAGTGTTCGGGGTACTGTGAATACATAACAGTATTCTATCCAAGCAACATAATAAAAAAATGTTAAAAACATTAAAAAATCTCAAGTAGTCATAATTATAAAGACTGAAAAGATTTAAATTTTCATTTTAATGTCTAAAATTATAAAGCCTCAAATGAATCATTACATGTTGTTTTAATAAAGTTTAAAGTTTAGCACCTAGCAAAGAGCCTTACACACAGGTTCCAATAAATCATTCTGGAATGAATGGCTGAATTCATGAATATGCTTTTATAACAGATAGACGTTGTTCTTTCACTATGTCTGGGAATTTTTCTTAATTCTATGATGCAGGTTGCATGACCTTTCCTTATTAATAATGATTTTTCTGAAAAAAATCCCAGGACTATCATCATGAAAGACAAAAAGGAAAAACTAAATAACCCGCCCCTAAATAATTAAGAACAGAAACGAAGTTTTTGCCTTTGCAATGAGATAGGAGAGGTAAAAAGAAAAGCAGCTTCTTCAAAATATCTTTATTAACATTTAAGAAAATATAAAATTGTTCTCTATGCAGCAGCATGAAAACACATGAAACAAAAGTATACATTTAAGCCACTGTGACTAGTGAAGAGTAAAGACATTTCTCAGTATATATATAAGAAAACAGGTAAACTCAGATCAAGAAAATACCTCTTTCTCAAAAGCTTTTTGTGCCTTGGTTTACCCTGGGGACTCAACAGTTTATTCAATGTACTCTCAAAAATAACTGTTTTTTTTAAAGAACTTCTAAAAAACTAATATGAGCACAAAAATACAGATCACTGCAGTTATTTCCATAAAGTAGAATGCTAAATTAAATCTACACTGACCAAACTATTTTGTAAACCTCCATCCTGTTTAAAAGGAAAACAAACAAATAGAGCGGTATATAGAAAATAGTTTTTCTATATATAGAAGATTTCCAGCAACAGTTTCTACACCATTCCAACAGAGCTGTGTCCTTTCACCAATAGCAAATCTGAGATTCCCCAAGTACTCCCCATTCGCGAGGAAAATCAATAGCATTACCTGCAGGGTGCGTAGGGTTGCTTGTGCATAAGGCTTTTATCTCATTTTAGCAACATTAAAAAAAAAACAAAAAAACCCGCAGAATGTATACAACCTTGGCGCTCACCATTACTGTGGCCTCCTTAATACAGTCTGCTAAAAGTGCTGCGGTTCAGTTTGACAAGCTTCATCACACAGCTAATGCGACAAACAAAAAGGATGACTGTACTGTACATCAGGTGAAGGAGACCCTTAAAATCAGAGGGAGTTGTATTATTTAAAGAGACATGACTATTTTTTAAAAAAAAAAGGAGATAGAGGTAGCAATGTTTCCCCCCAAAATTTAAAAATTAATAAATTAAATAAAAATAGTAGAAGAATCCAAATTGAATGTGATGTGTACTTTCTAAATCCGGCCTGCACTTGTACATCATTTCCATAGATGAAGCACGTAATCTGTGTTAGAAAAACTGATATATGCATATGAAACACACCAAGCCATGAATTGAATTTTCATAATCACGATCTCATTTACCTAAATGTTTGGTGCTAAGTAACAGAAATAGTAAGTAGTGGAAGACAAAACATTCACACCTAAGGAGGTTACATATTAAACAGCCTTAGTTTCTGCCTGCTATTTGCTAGAAGAAATCTGCAGGGAATGAAGCCTGATGCCTGATTCCATGTGTGACAAAGCATTTAAAAAAAAACTATTGATAAGTGCATCGCTTTGATTTTGACTATGCAATACTAAGTACAAATTTTAAAGGCCAAGCATTGGTCAGTAAAACTGAATCCCAGTAGTTCTCACGGTTCAAGCAAATTTTAAGAGGATAGGAACCTGACTCAATTTATCTATTGGAACATAAATATTTTTCATGGTTAAAAATATAAACATTTTTCACACTTACAAAATATGCACAACAAATATTACTTGAGACAAAACCTAGCGAACAGATCTGCCTATTGTCAAGTTTCTTAGCTTTCTGAGAAGCTAATTAATCTATGCAGTCGATTAAGAGTGGAATAAATTCATAGTGTTGAGCAGCAGCTTAATTGGGACATAGTTATCTTACAAGGAAAAGAAACTACATACAAAGGAAAACAAGGTGCAGAATATTTCCCAGAGTCTGATGAAATACTTTTTTACTTTTCCACTTTTTTCACTGACTGTTTAAAAATATATGCTTGCTCCTAAGGAGAAAAAGGAAGACTTGGTTAGGGAGTAAATCTTGAAAGACCCCAAAGTTACAAAGATTTACACACAAGTCTCATCTTCCAACAACTGTACTAAAGTTCCTACACTTGTACTTACAAAATAAAGCAAAACAAAACAAAACACAAGACTGGAAGGTAGCTCCATCTACTTCACTTTCTGAGCTGGGATTTACACACCTACCTAATGAGTTTTCTCTCTCGCACTTTTTCCATCAAATCTCCAGAGAAACACATGCGCATACATGCAAACACACACGATGTATCGATCACTGTACGTACAGGTTCATCAACAACGTGACACAGGACACAAGTCACAACACGATAGTCAGAACAAATAACTAGGACAGTGAGAAATGGGTTTCTTTTAAAGCTTTCTTGGATCCTTAATGCCCCTATGCCTACACATTTCCTATTCATCCAGGCACTTTAAAGGATCAGAAAGACAAAACAGGTTGCATTAAAGGAAGAGAAACAAAACAGAATGTTCGCTATTCGGGGGCCCTGTAAAATCAGCCCCGGGACCCGGCTGCGCAGAAGTGCAGCATGAAAGAATGCCAGCCTGGACCCCAGACACCCGAGTTAAGCACCTTGCAAGCGAGGAAAGTAAATACATAATAGTGGTCATTGTCATTAAGAATAAAAACAGTAATAACGATTGTCACCACGGGGTTCCGTACAGCAGGTGCACGTGGAGCGGGCTTCTCCTGCAGCCCGGCACAGCGGCTGGGCAAAGCGAACGGCCTCGGCGCGCGCCGCCCGCTGGGGCGGGACCCGCTGCGCAGTGCTCCGCAGGCGGGTGCGCTCCCCGCCCGGCCCCGCCCGGCCCCGCCCTCCCCTCTGCGCCTGCGCATCCGGCGGCCGGGACGCTTTTATCGGCTTCCAGTTGCTAGGGCCTGTCTCCTTGGCCTCGGGTCGCACCTGGCGGTTGGGTGAGGGTGGCCTGAGTGCTTTCTTTCCGGACAGCATATACCGCGGGAAGACCTGCGACCTCACTTGCCCTTAACCTGCCTACATTCCCAGGAAGAGGAGATAAAAAAAGGAAAAGCTGATTGTTTTGAGAAGCAGCTGATTGCCCTAAAGGAGAGCGTACAAGTCCAACGTTTCCAAGCATCTCTTCCAATAATAAGAACGGAAAATTACAGGCATCAAGTGGGACGTACTACCAGGAAGCATACCTTGAGTGCTTGTGTGCAAGTCATCCTGGGGGGATAAAGCGGCCCATTTGTGCAGCTCCAGAGCGTACCCGCCTAGACTGTCAACGGAATAGTGATGTCCCAGGCACTTTGATATTGTCGCGACTAAGCACACATATTTGGTTCTATCTTCTGGCGTCATTTCTCAAACAGTACTAATTGGGACCGCGATCCTGGAAAATCTCATTATATTGAAGACCATTTTATTTTTGGGTTAAATAGTTATGGCCCAAGTGTAGTGGTTGAAATTTAAAATAAGTCATTATTACAGAAAGGAAACAACTTATTTGTGAAGAGTTAGGTATTGTGGGTCTTCAGAGGCCATGGAAGGTCTTCCTCACCTTTTTGACCAACAACTCTTTCCAAATTTATAAATTGATAATATTTTGGAGGTAGAAAAAAGATGAGTGTCAGTTCTACTGTTCTGGAAAATCAGTATTTACTAGCTGAAATAACACTGACTGAACTTTTTGCTAACGTGAAATTTTAGAATGATCCTGATAGGTAATAGTATATGTATTTTTAAATTCTGTATTAATTATAAACCTAAATTTTATTTAGATTCTTTCTAGAAGTTTTAAGAAATTATTTTCTTCCCCTCTTTTCCTTTTATAGGAATTCTGCTTGGACCCAGTATAGTATTAGTGCAGAACAAGTTTCATTAGGATGTAATCTGCATTCGAATGAATTATTTTTCAGCAACAATTCAAACACATTCAAAAACTTTTCAATTCTCAATAGCTGTGAAAAACAGTGCTTATTAGTAAAATGCAAAACCATCCGCAACTTCTTAGAAGACCCTTACCTCCAAATCTCCCTAAGCTGTCTTTATGTCAGAAGAAAGCCCGTGCAGGTATGTGCATTACTCAGATGTTTAACTTTATTTTTTACAGAAGTCTCTCAACCTGCACAGCTCAGAATCACAATAAGGACATTCACTAATAACCAGCAACTTAACAAATGTTTGTTGTAAGATGGTAACATCCAATTCATTTCTACAAGTACAGTTTATCCTCATCATTTGTGGGTTCTGTAGGAGTGAATTTACCTAACTGCTAGAATCTATTTGTAACTCCTGAATCAGTACACTGTACTATATTTTGTCTTTTTAGCTCCAAAATATACCATGAAGAACACTTTGGAGCAGTATATAGAGCTCTTTCTCAGTCCTTTTATAATAGTGAAACTGTGCAGGAGGCGGGTATATATGATAATTCTCGGACACATGCAGGGCATTGAAAACACACATGTTCCCAGCTGAGGTCAAAGAAAGATATGGCTGTGCCTTCTTGTTTTAGCTCTCATATTACAAATAACTGCCCTTTTCCTGGTCTAGTTAGTGCCATGCTTTCTGAATTCTGTACTTTCTGTTGGTGATTTAACAGTCTAACATAGCCCCTAAGTATAGTACAAGAAGGCTGTGATGTGCCTTATGGAGAAAATATATGCCTTAGAGAAGCTACCTTCAGGCCTGAGTTACAGCGTTGTTGGCTGAGAGTTCAGTGTTAATGAATGAACGATCTATATTAAATAAAGTGTCTTGAAATAGAAGCACATATAAAACAAGGTTATGTATTGATTGGCTGCTGATAATGTTGAGACCAGAGGCTTGGAGGAACCTAACCCCGTATCTTCCCAAGAAGTAATGGCTCAGTGTTGGATAACTCAGTGCTCACTGAGACTACAGAACAGAACTGCCACAAATCATGAGAACAGAGTGTACTTATAAGCACAGTGCTAAGAACTGGAGATATAATAGTGAGCAAAACCAAGTCTGCCACTCCTCTTTCTTAGTTACCCTCTGGTGGGATCCAATGATCATACAACTAAATGTAAAATTATCCGTGATAAGTGCTGTGAAGTAAAGATGAGCCACTTTTATGATTATAACTTTATATAATACCCTTAATCCTCTATTTCTGTATATGGTATTTATTAACTCCTTACTTATAAGCAATGGTAAAATTAGCATATTTCCTCTTCTTTCCCCTTTTCAGTCTCCTCTACCCCCTGATTTTAGTTGATTATATTATTTTAGTGTCGGCATTTATACTGTTAAAACGTGCCTAGTCTAACTTGATTTACAATGCTAAATCATTACCTTTTGATCCATGGCTATTAAAGATGTGTCAATCAACATACCTATGTTACATCCAATTTCCTCTCTCACTTTCCCTACCAACTTTTGTTATATCATTTCTACATTTCTATAATGGTCTACATTTCTGCATTTACAATCTGTTCTGTAATAATAATACCCACAGTTATGTAGATATACTGCTCACTACTAGTTCTTTGGTTGTAGTTTTTCCGTTTATCTTTTGGTTGAAGTTTATCCTCTAGTACAGAGTTTCTCACTCTTGCTATTTGGGGCTGGATAATTTTTTTGTGGGGGGGGCTTTCCTGCTTTTGACAACATGGAGATTCAACGACCTTAACTATTAGTAATCCTGTGTCTCCAAAGGTTCTGGGCAGAGTGCTTTGCATATAGTAGATGTTCAAAATACTCGAATAAATGAATGAATACTTAAAATGACTGAAATACAATTTATAAAAATGAATATTCAAACACTGAAGTAAAAACCTGAAATAAATACCTGCAGTTTGCATACAATGCTAAACGCTGTAGGGAATGAATGACACGATTGATCTGGTCCCTGCCTTTCAGGACCTTTCAAGAACTTTAGTTAAACTCTAAAGATGAGATTCACATACAGTAAGTACCTTAAATAATAATACAAAGAGCATAGAATTTATGCCCAATTAATGGTACAGACAGTAGTACTTCATAAATGTGAGAAACCCTGGGGCAGGAATGGGGTGTGAACTAAGACTTGAGGAATTAGTGAAAGTGAAATGAAATATGTTTAATTATAGAGGAGACCCATGTAGTTTTTGATGGCAGAGGAGTCTATTGGAAAAGTGGAATTTTAACGTACTAGAAGAAAAAGAAAAGAAATCATGGGGATGGGGAAATGTATCAAAAAATAGGGAAGTCTATGGGCTTCCCTGGTGGCGCAGTGGTTGAGAGTCCGCCTGCCGATGCAGGGGACACGGGTTCGTGCCCCGGTCCGGGAAGATCCCACATGCCACGGAGCGGCTGGGCCCGTGAGCCATGGCCGCTGAGCCTGCGCGTCTGGAGCCTGTGCTCTGCAACGGGAGAGACCACAACGGTGAGAGGCCCGCGTACCGCAAAAATAAATAAATAAAAATTTAAAAAATAGGGAAGTCTAAATTGAGAAGACAGATATCTTCATTGGGCAGATTTCCCTAAGCACCTCTTCTCTCTGCACCCAGTCAGAGTGCTTACCTTTATGGTCCCAGAGTATCCCCTATCTACCCCCTTACTGAGCTCTTATTCTCTAGTGTAACTGTTTACCTGCCTAGTTTCTATATTAAATCATGAGATCTTTGATGGTAGTAAGGTTTGTGCTGTGTGATTGTCCCCTCAGCACTATGTGTACAGCTAGCACATGGGAGGTGTTAAATGTTTGTTTAATTAAGTAATGAGAACAGTAAGTATGGGTTGTGTTAATCAAGAAGGATGGATTGTATAAGGTTTAAGGTAGACTTTGGCAAAGGAAAATGATTTAAATTGGTTGGTAAGAGAAAGTATTCCACACCGTGTGAGCAACAAAAGAAACTCAGGTCTACCTAAAAAAAGAAGAGTGTCAGAGAAGGATAAGTGATCTCACTTGATCTTATAGGTAAGTCTCTGTTCTAAGCAAGAATAGCAACTATGTACTGGGTGATTATAGCACAAGGATAAATGGAACGAATGACGGCGGTGTTATAAGGAATGGAGAGAAGAATTGGGACTATTCTGTTAAAAGATACTTGCCATACCCATTAGGCGGTGTAGTGTTTATTGAAAGTAGACTTAGATTCGCTGTAAATGTATATTGCAAACTCTAGGGCAACCACTTTTTAAAAAATTGTATAAGTAAAATTGATATGCTAAGAAAGGAATGAAACTGAAGGAGAGAAACTGACTCATAAAATTCTCACCTAAAACCAGAAAAGACAGAAAAAGAATGGAAGATTTCAAAAAGACAAAGAAGTAAAACAACTGCGATGAATAGAAAACTTTACAAATGTGGTGGATGTTAAGCCAATGATGTCAGTAATTCGTTAAAACGTGAATGGTCTAAGTGTACCACTTAAATGATAGAAACTGTCAGAGTAGATAAAAGACAAGAGCTAATTATATACTGTCTGCAAGAAACTTCCTTTAAATATAAAAACACAGATAGATGAAATGTAAAGGGATAGAGAAAGATACATCATACTAACACTAATCAAAAGAAAGCTGGAAGTGTATATGTGTCAATGCTACTCTCTCACTTTGTCCCCGCTTCCCATCCCCCGCCCTCCACCCCTGCCACAGTGTCCTCAAGTCCATTCTCTATGTCTGCGTCTTTATTCCTGTCCCGCCCTTAGGTTCATCAGAACCATTTTTGTTTTTAGATTCCATATATATGTGTTAATATACAGTAATATCTTTTTCTGACTTCTTCACTCTATATGACAGACTCAAGGTCCATCCACCTCACTACAAATAACTCAATTTCATTTCTTTTTATGGCTGAGTAATGGTCCATTGTACATATGTGCCACATCTTCTTTATCCATTCATCTGTTGATGGACACTTAGGTTGCTTCCATGTCCTGGCTATTGTACATAGTGCTACAGTGAACGTTGTGGTACATGATTCTTTTTGAATTATGGTTTTCTCAGGGTATATGCCCAGTAGTGGGATTGCTGGGTCACATGGTAGTTCTATTTTTAGTTTTTTAAGGAACCTCCATACTGTTCTCCATAGTGTCCGTATCAATTTACATTCCCACCAACAATGCAAGAGGGTTCCCTTTTCTCCACACTCTCTCCAGCATTTATTGTTTGTAGATTTTTTGATGGTGGCCATTCTGACCGGTGTGAGGTGATACCTCATTGTAGTTTTGATTTGCATTTCTCTAATGATTAGTGACGATGAGCATCCTCTCATGTGTTTGTTGGCAATCTGTAAAATAGATAGCTAGTGGGAAGCAGCTGCATAGCACAGGGAGATCAGCTCGGTGCTTTGTGACCTAGACAGGTGGGATAGGGAGGGTGGGAGGGAGACACAAGAGGGAGGGGATATGGCGATATACGTATATGTATAGCTGATTCACTTTGTTATACAGCAGAAACTAACACAACATTGTAAAACAATTATACTCCAATAAAGATGTAAAAAAAAAGAAAAAAAAGCTGGAGTAGCTATGTTCATCGGCTTGTTTTCTTATTGTTGAGTTGAAGAGCTCTTTATTTTGGATGCAATTCCTCTTTCAGATGAGTGTTTTGCAAATATTTTCTCTCAGTGCATGGCTTGTCTTTTTATTCTTTTAAGAATGTCTTTCACAGAGTAGAAGTTTTTAATTTTAGTGAAGTCTAACTTAACCATGTTTTCTTTCATGGATTGTTGTTTTGGTGTCATATCTAAAAAGTCATTCTGAATAGCACAGGGAACTCTATTCAATACTCTGTAATGACCTATATGGGAAAATAATCTAAAAAAAAAAGGAGTGGATAGATGTGTATGTATAACTGACTCACTTTGCTGCACAGCAGAAACTAACACAACATTGTAAAGCAACTATACTCCAATAAAAAAATACATTAAGAATAAAAGTCACTGCCACACCTAACATCACCTAGATTTTGCTCATGTTATGTTTTGTTTTAATATGAGAGAGAGAGAAAGGAAAGTTGAACATGGTGGTGTAACCATTTTATGGAACGAGCTAGCTTTGATAAGTTCCATATAAGCAGGAAGCAAACATTATCCTTCTCCTACTACTGCCCTTTAAACTCACACGGCACACATCTCTCTACCGAGGCTTTTCTAGTCACTTTCATCTATTAGCCTTGTCTCATTTTTAGATATTAAGTCCAATCTAAATCAATACTTTCATCTAGCATGTAATTAAACCTTGCCCTTTCTCCCAGCTCAGACTAGGTCTGCTAATTTTTAGACAAGCCAAGGGAAACAGGGGCATGATAAATGCTTCCATCTTGTTCTTTTACTTCTCTTCCCCAACTCATAGTTTCTGGTATCTTCATAGGTGTGGCTAGGAGTGGGAAAGAGTTAAGGAGTTAAGAGTGAAGGTGAGAATCCGTCATCAGTCTCTGTACCCCCCTGAAATGCCGGAAGGTAGAGGTCAAGTAGATTCAAGGATTCTCTTGCCTTACACAAGTTGCGACACAGCAATGGGAGGGCCAATACATTTCTGTTACTCTGTAGGTATAAGGGGGTTGGGGGAACCATGGCAGGGAATGATGAGATGTTATCTTCTCCTTGTGGCATACACTCCTGTGCTCTGTAGATGGTTCTCTGAGAATCCCCCTCACTTGGTTTGAGGTCGGGGTAAATCCTCCTCTACCCACCACAAGGAGGGGAAGATCGGAGAAACACATAGCTCGCCAATAGCTCAATTCAGAAGAAATCCTCTCTG
Organism: Leucopleurus acutus; assembly: GCF_964270905.1. Taxonomy (NCBI): domain Eukaryota; kingdom Metazoa; phylum Chordata; class Mammalia; order Artiodactyla; family Delphinidae; genus Leucopleurus; species Leucopleurus acutus. Next base: position 20,575,245 of record NC_139160.1, on the reverse strand, counting down.
CGAATGCAGATCAACCTCTAGCCATCTCTCATATACAGACAACAGGTGAGACTTGGGCTTGTTTTGGCCATCTCTTTGCAAGTCTTGCCTTAATGAATCTCTTATCTTCTCATCAGAATGCTGAGGTCCTCATCATTTATTGTACTCAACTGAGATGATGGACAAAAATGTTATTTAACGTTCTGTCACAGAAGAAAGAGAAAGCACGATTTGATATAGTGAGGTCCCTAAGAATGCAGGCACAGTGCATTTTCTGGACCTAAGAGAGATAAGAATACTTCTGGTTGTAACCTGAGTGAACTCGTGGTACCCTGTAGCCAGTACCAGCATGTTATCATGTTCCAAAGCCATCTTGGTCTGATATCTGGCTTTGAAAAGAAATGTAAATCTTTGCTCAAAGAAGTTTCAAATAATAATGATAAATAGCGAAACTTCACTGAGTCATTTTTACCTCTCCATATTGCCAGAGTTTTCTGTGGCAACTGCTCAAAAATCTCCCTTTATGTCCTACTCTTCTTCATCCATTCTGTTCTTCCAGGAGTAGCCCCCTACTCTTTCTAAATCTAGTATAATTTAGCCTTCCTGATTCTCCAATTGTTCATGCAAACTTTATCCCAGTAAGGTAAGCAGAAGTCCTGATAGCTGAGTGAGTGTATACAGAAACGTTTTTATAAGGTGAGAGAGGGTGAGTGGATAAAGAAAAGCTATGAATGCTGAGACGTTAATAGTTCTGCCCCTGACACCTTGATAAACATAATCTAATTCTGCCTTATTTTTTTTTTCTGGTTTAGGAAAGACTGGTGAAACTAAGCTACCACGTGTACGGTTCATTCCAGATAAAACCGCTTCATTTGAAAGAGATAAAACTAGTTTTCCTGATGTTCCAAGAGATCAGTCACAACCCCCTGTTAATATTCAAAATCTCTTTCTTGATCATCATGTACAAAAAAGAGTGACTACTATTTCAACAACCACAAAATCTTCTAAGCATGTCTATTGGCACATTCCAGAGACTGCTACTGGTTCCATATTTTTTCCCAAGTGTTGTTCAGCTTCAAGTCGAATTTTTGGGAAAGAAACAAGCAAGATGGAAAGTTCCAGAAAATCAGAAGAGCCATTAAAAATAACAAATATTTATGCTAACATTTTAAAAGAGATTCTGATTCTCTCCTCAGAGTTCTCCAAACTACCAAGTGCCCCTTCTTCAGTGCCCACTCCCAAACTCAAGGAAGTTCATTCTGACCAGTTTTTACAAATGAGCAGTACCTATACTTTTAAGCAGCCCCTGTTACGTTTAAGTGCAACAGTGCCAATCCCTGTACCGAGGACTATACCTGTTAAAGCTGAAAGTCAGCAGTCTGACCGTTTACAATGTCGTACGGTGACACTAAATATTAAAGATTTTCCAGGTTCCATTTTCACACCGACGCCAGTTTTACCAAGGAAACCTCTAAGACAGTCTGTGATAGGTAAATCCAGTCTGAACATGGTCTGTAATAATGGGGTCAAGTAGAGCAAAAGGGAGAGAAGGCATCCAAGCATATGGTGGTTCCCCCTTGGGTCTGCAGAATGGGATGGTGGGATCCCTTTTCACCTGTACATTTAATATATGGGGCAGAATGCAGTAGCAGAAATCCTGACCTTGCAGGTCTGCCAAGGGCAAACTGGGAACTCCACCCAGATGGTGGTGATGGGAACCAGATAAAGCAGTTCAAAGGATCAGAAAAGCTCACATAAAGGAGGAGTGTGAATGAACAGTCGTCTGTAAGGTGGTCTAGATGAACTCTAGAAGCAGAATGCCAGTGCTCATGGATGCCTTCATGGGCACTTTTCCATGGATAACCTCAATTCATTAAAAGATGAACAATTATAATGAAGTCATAATACCCTCAACATGAATTTTCACACGAATTTAAACATTATCCTATTTTAAATTTTTTTCCTAGAAAGTCATGTAACAGAACATGAACGTGTAGAAAGTGTCCCAAAGCAAAGCATGCTGAACGTATGTGAAGGTAAATGCTAGGTTTATATCATTCTTTTAAAAATTGTATATATGATTATCTCTCCATAAAAGTATTTGTGATTTTGTGTGTTTGTGTATATGTGTGTGATTCACACATATGTCCCACCTCATTTTCCATTCCTTAAGCTATTTACTCAGCAACTATTTTTAGAGTGTTGACTATAAACCCAACTTTGTACTGATGTTGGGAACATATAAGATGGAGTATTCTTAATCTGGATGGAGAAGATAGACATGCAATCATGACAGTTAACTGCTTGCCATGTGCCAGCACTGTTTTAAGTGCTTTGACCTTAGTTACCTAGCAGAAACAAATGAGAAATCATCTTTAGAGAAAGATTACATCATCCTACATCTCACACTATTTCTATAAACGATTTCACAAATACAGTGTATAGTAAACAATTCACAATTGTCAGGTACACAAAGAAAAACAAAATGAATGAAAACTAGCAGCAACAGTAAGCAGTAGAAACATACCCACAGGAGTTCCAGCTATTAGAATGATCAGATTCAGATTTTTAAATAACCTAATGACTTTTGGTTCTAGCCAAGATTGAGTAGCTTGTATTGGACAATCCCTCCCACCAAAATCAGTTATTAAAGCTGCCCACAAATATATAAAATAACCACTGAGGTTACTGGAGAGTAACCCTTGCAAGCATGACTTGAGTGGTTACCATCTTTGAAATAAGCTGAATTAGCTGTACATTTACCTTGGCTTTTTCTTGAGGGGATTTGCGGTGTTGGCGAACAGGGCACAGGTAGAAAGAAGGTGATAGTTTTACTGGATTGAAGAGATAGCAGTCAGACTTCAGAGTTGACAAGATAGCTGGGATAGAGGGGTAATATATCAGGGAGGAGAGAACGGAATTCAAATACCTGCATACAAACTCCCTTAAGAGTGTTGGCTGATTTCTAAGCTGGGCATGTACAGGACAATACGCTAAGAAACACAGCAGAAACCATCAGCTGAGATGCTAAGGAAGTGCGCCTAGATTTTGACAGTTGCACAGAAGGCAATTATTGGAGGTCAAGCTCTGCTGAAATGAAGGGGCCTTGGTAAACACACTGGGCTTTCAGTTGCAGACCCAGAAGACCTATGCCTTGGGAATAAGAATGATGCTCTAGGAGAAAGGACAAAACTAAAATAGGTTATCCCCTACAAAACTCAAAACCAATCCTTGATAAATCAAAGTGGTACTTCCTGCCTAGTCAAAGAAAACCTAACACTTATTAGAGACAGATAATATTATCCAGACCCTTTAAAATTTTCATTCACAATGTCCAGCATTAAACTTAAAAATCACAAGGCATCCTAAAAACAGGATAAAAGGTCTGGGAACCAGTAGAAAGAGGCAAAAGAAAGAGAACCACAGGATCAGGTATTGGGGTTTTCAAACAAGGATGTTAAAATAACTATGATTACTATGTTGAAGAAAATAAAAAGTTGAAGAATTTTATCAGAGAACTGGAATTTCTGCTTTTAAAAATTAGAGTCATATAAAATTTTAGAACAGAAAAAGTAATATAACAAATTAACGATTCACAGATGTGTTTAGTAGGAGATTATACACAGAAGAACACTCCAGACATAAAACTTTCTCTTTTTTCCCCAGTTGTATTGAGATACAATTCACATGCAACTCTGTATAAAGTTAAGGTATACAATATAATGATTTGATACATGAATATACAGTATGGTGAAATGATTACCACAATAAATTCAGTTAATACCCATCACCTGACAACTTTTTCTTGCTACAAGAAATTTTAGGCTTCACTCTCTCAGAAACTTTCAAATATACACTGTAGTATCATTAACTACAGCAGCCATAAGACTTTCTGAGCACACTACCCTTCCAGCAGTTCCCTATCCCTGTCTGTGACATAAATTAACCACTGGGTCTCCTCCACATCATAGGCCTAAACCAGTCATGTTACCATTTCTGACTTAGGGAGTTTATTCCACTCTGGTGTTTCCCTCTTTGAAAAGTTCCCAGGGAAGTTTAAGCATCCTGAGATCCTTCAGAGATCTTTCAGGGAATTTCTAACCACCTCTGCATCTCCATCTCCCTCCTTTTCACTCAAAAATCAACTGCTTGAGCTTAGCCCATAAGTGTGGGTGGGCAGGAAGCAGGCCACAGACTTAATTCTTAACTCATTCTCCATTCCTCTTGCTCCATTCCCTCCCAAAAGACAAGGAATCGCCATATCACATCATACATCTTTCTTCATTCTGTGGTTAACTTTCATATCGATTGACCTGAAATGGGCACAAAGGCCTGTTTTAGAAATTAACAACTGAACATTGTTTTCTTTGGTCTAGGATGCCTCGTTTCTTCTCATTGAAGCAATGGTATAAGAATTATTGAGATGATAAAATATGTTGCAGCAAGTAATACAGCAAGAATGGCTGGGAGTGTAAAATATATTTCAAAATATTTTCCTGCCACACCTGGGTGTGTGCTTGAACATGCCATTTTTGACAAAAGGGGAAACCCACAAGGGTTGTGATAAAGTAAATGTAGGTGGTCGCTGTTTGGCTACTCCTGAGTTGTCTGCTTCCCCCCACCCCTTTCTTGTGTGAGGTCTTTAAACTGAGGGAAGAGCTTAGTTACATAGGGTATTTGAATCATGCATCAATGCGATATTAAAGCAAAAAGCAAGATTTCTCCTTGGGATATGATCTCTATCTGATATATGCTTATATGATGTCCTTTATTCATTTTGTGAAGAAAGAAGTTGTTTATGTAATTCATCATAAAATAAGATGTTTTTACATATAGCACAAGACTCAGACTGATGGAATCTAAATTATTGAGGTAGAAATCTATGAGCTTATGGTTTTCTTTTGGGAAGAAAAGTTTGCTATCTAATATTAGTCTGCTATCTAATATTAAAATGTTTGGCCAACAGAACCAACTGAGGTTGGGTGGATGGAGGTTATAGGGAATCTCCAACATGAGGTTGGGTGGGTGAAAGTTATGGGGAAATCTCTTCCAAAGGAGGCATCCAGGTAACCTATTTATGATGACTTACTGTTATCATAACATGAATACCTTTTAACTTTCACTCTAAGTGATGACACATTTACGTTTCCTGTCTTGTTTTGTTTATTTAGGTAGCATTAAATCTAGAAAAATCGAAACCTCAGTGTCACATATCGTACATTGTGAAGGTTTTAAGGCTGTTGTGGCAACACGCTATGGAACAGTAACAGCCATGACCAAGATGGCCATAGTAACCTGTCAAATTCATGGAAGAAATGCACTTAATCTTAAGGTATACTACGTCTTCTCAATGGCAACTTCCTGTTGTATTATCGGTCATTTTTGTTTTAGGTTTCCTAACTTAGGTTATTCTCCATGGTATTGAAGGAACAACATAAAGTGGTGGTGGTTGAGGGAGTAATGGAGTTGTATAGTAACAAAACTTTTGTGTGCTGTTGAAGTTAACTTGGTATCAATCCAAACTAGATGTTTTAAATTTAGGATGCTGATCGTAATCTTCATGGTAACCACTCCTAAGAAACTATCTTAAAAATGTACACAAAAGGGAATGAGAAAGGAATCAACATGACAGATTACAAAAAATTAATTAAACACCAAGGAGGCAGTAATGTAGTAAACGTGGAATAACAAGAACAAAAATTCCAGAAAAGGCAAAACTATGGTGACAGTAAATATATCAGTGGTTGTAAGGGATTTTGGAGGGAGGGAGGGAAGGATGAATAGGAGGAACACAGGGGATTTTTAGGGCAGTGAAATTATTCTGTATGATACTGTCATAATGGATACACATTTCATTATACATCTGTCAAGACCCATTGAATATACAACAAAAGGTCTGAACTCTAACATAATTTACAGATTTATGTTGATAATGATGTGCTAATGTTAGTCCACTGATTGTGACAAATATACTGGTGTGTGAGATGTTGATGTCGGGAGATGTACTGGATGTGTGTGGGGAAGGGGTATGTGGAAAAGAAAGATCTCAAATAAGTAACCTAACTTTGCACCTTAAGGAACTTGAACAAAAGAGCAAACTACACCCAAAATTAGCAGAAAGAAGGAAATAAAGATTAGAACAGAGATAAATGAAACAGAGGATAGAAAAGCAATAGAGAGAATCAATGAAACCAAAAGTTAGTTCTTTGAAAAGAATGACAAAGTTGACCTTTGGCTAGACTAAGAAAAAATAGAGAGAAGATCCAAATAAATAAAATCAGAAATGAAAATGGAAACATTTCTACTGGCTTCACAGAAGCAGAAAGGATTATAAGAGAATACTATGAACAACTGCATGCCTGCAAATTAAATATCCTAGATGAAATGAAACATTTTCTAGTAAAACATAAATTACCAAAACTGACTCAACAACAAATAGAAATTTGAGCAGACCTATAAAAAGTAAAGAGATTGAATAAATAATCAAAACCTCCCAACAAAGAACAGTGCAGGTCCAGATAGCTTTATGGGTGAATTCTGCTAATCATTTAAAGAAAAAGGAACATATATACTTCTCTAAATCTTCCAGAAAATAAAAGAGGAAGGAACACCACCCAATTCCACTGTTGTGCTGGTGGAGGGGGCGGGAATCCCACATCACCCAACAGTTCTTGGACACCAGCTGGGTGTCCTACAATTCAACTCAATTCTGACACTATCTACCCAGAGATAACATCAGATTCCACACGTAAAGTGCTCAGTCCCATAAGACTGCTCTACACTTCAGACGCCAATCACAAGCCCAGGTGGTTACCTGTGATTCTGACCAACCACCTACAGACTGGAGGTTCCAAGGACCCCCTCCAACTCAGGATGCCAATCACAAGTTGTTACCTATAGTTCTGATTGACTGGCTATAAATCAGAAATTCCCACGACCCCTCCTGATTAATTCGCTAGAGTGGCTCACAGAACTCAGGAAAGCTATTTACTTACTTGATTACTGGTTTATTACAAAGGATATTAAGGGATGTGAATCAACAGTTATATGAAGAAAAACATAGGACATGGTATGAGGAAAGGGTGTGGAGACCCTACACCCTCTCCAGGTGCTACTCTCCCCAAATCTCCACGTGTTCACAGACCTGGAAGCTCTCCAAATCCTGTCCTTCTGGTTTTTCTGGAGATTTCATTAATAGTATAATTGATTAAATCATTGGCCACCGCTGATTGAGCTCAGTCTTCAATCCTTTTCCCTCTTCAGAGGTGAGGGGACTGAAAGTTCCAACCTTCTAAATCACATGGTTGGTTCTTCTGACACCCAGCCCCTTTCAAAAGTCACCTCACCAACATAAATCCAGTTGTTGTGGAAAGGTGTTTGTTATGAATAACAAGACACCCATTTCGCCTTTATGGTTCTGAAGCAATTTCAGGAGCTGAAGATAAGAGAATAAGTATTATGACAAAAGATGCTCCCATTGCTCTTATTGTTCAGGAAATTCCAAGGGTTTTGGGAGCTGGTAGCGAGGAACCATGGATAAAGTTCAACTATATATGAGAAATATATTTTGGTCATTCAGATGACCAAATACATTTTTTAACAAGTAAAAATATCAACAACATATAACACATTTTATGCTATCAGTATAACCCAGATATCAAGGGAAGATAAAGACACCACAAGAAAACTACAGATCAATATCCTTTGTTAATTAATTAATAAAATTGCTAAATCCATGATAGGATTAAGAAAAAAAGAAACACTAAATACCAAATTCAAAATTTAAAAAGGGGAAATCACCACATTTCCTACAGACATTAAAATAGAAAATAATGAAATAATAAGAACAACATTTTCCCAATAAATGCAACAACTGTGATGAAATGGAAAAATTTTTTGAAAAACACAACTTGCTGAAACAGACACAACAAGGACTAGAACATCAGAAAAGTCTTGCACCTGTAAAAACCTAATTGAAATTTTAATTAAGAGCCTTCACACAGAGAAAGCTCCAGGCACAAACAGGCTCACTGGTGATTCTATCAGACAATGAAGAAGGAAATAATATCAGTTTAGGCTAACTCCTTCAGAAATCAGAGGAGGAAGAACACTTGCTAACTCATTGTTTGATGCCTGTGTAACTCTCCTACTATCTCTTCAGATATTGCTCCCGTCTCATTCCTTTTGTCCTCTTCTTATCAGACTCCAGCTACATGTATCTTAGGCCTTTTCATCTTGTCCCATATATCCCTTACTCTCTTCCTGTATCCCTTTTACTTTCTGTGCTTTATTCTGAGCATTTTCTTCTTACCTAAATTCTGGTTCATTCATTCCCTTTTCAGCTTTGTGAAATCTGCTGTTAAACCCTTTATCAAGTCCTTAATTTTGGTTGGTTTCTTTTATAATCTAATTTCTTTGAACTTTAAATTCTTTATCTTATAATTTGATTTTTCGAGGCTATTAATCACAGTTAACTTTTTTTTTTTGTTTAACACATCTGACGTATCCAAAATATGGACCTTCCATGGGCCTATTTCTATGGTCTATCATTTCTCTTGATTTTTGTCCAAGTATCTTTTTGCACGTCTTTTTATTTTTGATTGCATGATAGATGTTGTGTAGAAATAATTTGAGGCCATAGATAATGTTATATTCTTCCAAAATTTTTTTATTGTTGCTTCTGACAGGCAAAGAGGCTAGGGGATGTTCATCTTAATCTAATCAAAATCAGCTGGTTTAATGCTGGACTTTAATTTTTGTAGAGATTTCCTGTTAAACTTCTTTCCTAAGGCTGTAGCCTTTTAGCCACCTCATACCAAGTCTGAAGTCCCTTCTCCTTGGGAAGCCCTGAATTCCAATTTTTGTCTCCCTAGCCCTGTGAGACTGGCTATAGTTCGCCACCACAGCTTTGGATTAGGCAAATGACTTTTGGAGAAAAATAGTGTTGAGTGCTGTGTTTAACACCCTGAGATTCCCTTCTTTCTGGAATTTTGGCTTCTTAAGACCTAGCTACTTTAGTCATTCTCCAAGTCTTTGTTGTGTTGTGTTTGTTTCCATTTTTGGTTTTAGTTGAAGGGCTGGTTTGAAACAAGGCTGTTGCCCATTAGTATAAGTGAAAAAATCAGATTATCTGGTTTTGAAGTGAATTACTTTATTTATTTATTTCTTTTTAAATAAATTTATTTATTTTTGGCTGCGTTGGGTCTTCACTGCTGCACACAGGCTTTCTCTAGTTGTGGCGAGCAGGGCCTACTCTTCATTGCAGTGCATGGGCTTCTCATTGTGGTGGCTTCTCTTGTTTCGGAACACAGGCTCTAGGCTCACGGGCTTCAGTAGTTGTGGTGCATGGGCTCAGTAGTTGTGGCTCGTGGGCTCTAGAGCGTAGGCTCAGTAGTTGTGGTGCATGGGCTTAGTTGCTCTGCGGCATGTGGGATCTTCCCGGTCCAGGGCTTGAACCTGTGTCCCCTGCACTGGCAGGTGGATTCTTAGCCACTGTGCCACCAGGGAAGTCCCAAAGTGAATTACTTTAAATCAGGGGTTGGCAAAGTTTTTCTGTAATGGGACAGATAAGTAAAATTTTAGACTTTGAAGTCTACATGGTCTCTGTCACAATTAATCAACTCTGTTGTGTAGTATAAGAACAGCCATATTACATTACAACACCCAAACTTAGAGTGTGGCTGTGTTCCAATAAAACTTTATTTATAGAAACAGGTGGCAGACTGTAGCTCACTGATTCCTGCTTTAAATCGAGGAAGAGTATATCTTCTAAAGAGTTAAATGGAGCTAGTCAAGAGAAATATCTACTTACACAGTCATCAATATTATTTTAAAAGAATATTTGACTCCAGAGTAGAATCCTGAGCTCTGTGGGGATGATATAAAAGAATTAAAAGTAATAACTTCTAATCTATCTCATGGACTTATTAAGGAAACAGATTTTACATGAATAGAATTTACACAAAAAAAATGTACTGATTAATTTAATACAGACTCAGTGCATCAATGCTTAAATGTTGCTAGAGCAATTCAAGAGCTTGAGAAAGCCTCCACTTTCTTGGTGTTGTTTAATTCTTCACATCCTTATCATGGTAACTGCAGCAAACAGGTTTTATGATGGGACGGTAAAAGAGAGATCCAGCATACCTATGCTGGGCAGACCTCATAGTATATCCACAGTGAAGGTTCCTGGGATTCAATGAGGCAATAAGAAGGTCCTGGATAGTCACTCATTCAGCCAATATTTATTAATAAGCCACTATGTACCCAGTGGTAAACTACGTATCTCATTATGTATCAGTGTGCAAAACAGAAAAAAAAAAAACCTATTTCATGGAGCTTATACTTTAGTGGGATAAGATCATACATACATACATTTATATATAGTCTGTCCTCTGGTGATAAGAGTTATGAAGAAAAATAAAGCAAGTGGAGGGGACAGAAAGCCATCAATGGGGCACTGGTTTGAGAGGTTGCTATTTGTGATAGGATGTGATGACTTACGAGCAGACAGCTGCCTATAAGCAACCTGTGAATGAAGTGAGAAGATACTTCATGGGAATAGATGGGGGAAGAGTTTTCCAGGCAGAAGAAAATGTAAAGGCACTAGTTATCTGAGCACACTTAGTGGAATGATTACAGACTGTGACAGACACTTTCCTGCTACATAATTTAGTGTACCACTAGTTAAGTCGAGAAGAGATGAATGTTTAGTGACAGGAAGAAAGAACACCTACTCTTCTATAGGTGTATATTTCTACCAACATCTAGACATTTACAAATATTGATACTTTAATAAGAGGTCAGTCTTGAAACCAGTACTGTCAATTCTAAGATTCTTTAGCCATGAACCTCATCTCTCTCATACAGTGCATGCCATAACCCAATGCATTGGTAGCAATGCCTCCCTTCACTATAAGCTGAGGTTTGATCCTTCAGCATTAGAGTTCCTTGGTTCATTCAGCTGAACACTACTGATTCTATGATACTTAAGAAACAAATGTACCAACTTTCCTGGAATATTAAAGATACTGGGGGCACTAAGCATGTCTTGGTCAATTTGGGCTGCTATGACAAAATGCCATAGAGTGGCTTAAAAAACGGACATTTACTTCTCACAGTTCTGGTGGCTGGGAAGTCTGACACTGAGGTGTCAGCCAATTTGGTTCCTGGTGAGCGCTCTCTTTTTCACAGCTGACTTTTTGCTGTACCCTCACATGTGGAGAGAAAGAGATCTCTGGTCCACTGTTCTTATAAGGACACCGATTCCATCGTGAGGGCTCCATCCTTAAGACCTCATCTAATCCAAATTACTTCCCAAAGACTTCACTTCTAAATGCCATCATGTTGGGGATTAGAGCTTCAACAAATGAATTTTGGGGGAACATGAACATTTAGTCCATAACAAAAGCATATGTTTTCCTCAATCAGAAATTGGCATATTTAAGCAAGAAATTTTAAGAAGACGTTAGATTAATAGAAAGATAACAGAGAAATAGAAGTAGAAACATGAAAAAAAGAGGGGGTAAAGAGAATTAAATATAAAATATATTTAATTACTTATTTCAGCATGTAGTGGACAGTCAATAAATGTTTGCTTGTTATTAACTGAAATAATGCCTTTCACACATGTAACACTATATTTATTACAGATGTAAATACTTAGTTTTTCTATTTTTTTTCTTTACATATTTAAGAAATTATTATCATGAAAGACTAAAATAAATGAATGGAAGATTATTATAGGCTTGTTATTAGGTCACACATTTAGATTATGTGCTCATTTTTTTAAACACTAGTATAAAATATTTTGTGCATGGTAAATAATTCTTATCTCTTGTCACTTTCTTTTAGGGCTTTTTTCTCCTGAATTGTCCAGACCTAACATCTTTGGCTTTCCAATTGATATATCTTAATTTATCATATAATAACATCGGTTACTTTCCCACAGAAGTGAGTCCATTTTTATTATTGTATATATTGTCATAATTTATTATTAATAATAATTATAATTTAAAAATAGACACTTATGATACCCTGGAGTTACTATAAATAAATATATTTTGGATTGTATCCTAAAAGGCTTATTTTTAGAAGTACCAAAAGTATAGTACATTTTTCTTAGCAAGTCCCATGACACAATCCCCAAAGACTGTGTTATGGTCAGGCTCTCAAATATGTTCTCATAATTGTACAACGTATATAAAATTATTTATTTTTCTGATTCTGAATAAAACCTAAGATATACTTTATCCATGTTAATCGGAAGCTTTAAAGGCAATGTTTAGTGACAAGGTAATATGATGTTGTAACAAGTTTTAATTACAATAGGCTGAAATAGGATATTCTGCTTAATAAAACATACCAAGGATCATCAGATATGGGGTGAGATGATTCAATGTCATTATATAAACAAGTCATTATAAGTAATTAGGACAGATTATGTTTTCAGTGTCTTTAGTCATTGTTTCATTGGTCACGGGGTGTTTTGTTGTTTTGTGAATTGATTTCCAGAGTATTAACTTTTAGTGAATTAATTTCTAGCAAATTGACTTGCTTTCTATTTCAAACATGTAGTATTGGAAACATATATTTTCCATAATTTCTATGATATTGTGTTTTTATTTTCACTAGAAGAGTTATTTGTTCTTTTCTAGTATATCACACTAGTTTTATTAATTTGACTAAGACAAATTGACAAGAATTCCCAAGGAATACAGGGATCTTAGTTCTTCACGTTAATTTTAACCTTTCTTCTAAACAGTCATATATGAGGCTTGTGCATCTGCCAAAGAATACTCTAGCCACTCAAGCAGAATGTATAACCATATGGGAGATTTTCAGGTGTAAAATATAAAGCGCTCATTTTTAAAGTGACAGAAATAAGTAGAACTTGCCACTAAAATGCAGATCAGTGTTGTACAGCTATAGATAAAATGTTCCAATGAAAATGGCAATATCCAGGCTTGGAAGGGCCATACTAGGGGTAGGCAAATGATGCCAAGTTATTAGCATAGTGTAAGTGAAATGAATAGAAGACTAGAGGCTGGCATACATGTGGTGACTGGACAAGTTTCATGGAAAATTCAAGATGGTAGACTCTGGCAGAGACAGAGCCTACTGAAATAGTTTAGGACAGGAAAAGGTAGAAGCAGAAATGGTAAATATAACAAACCATATAAATATATACTTGGTCTCCTTTCTTCTCTTAGCTTCTTTAAAAGACACAAAATCACGTACAATAGTAATTAATTATAATACTGTATTGTTATGTTTGTAACATATATGGATGTAATATGTATAACAATTATAGTACAAAAAAGGAAGAGGGAATAGAGCTATCTAGGAACAACATCTCCATCTCACTGGAATTAAGTTAGTGTAAATCTGAAGTAGATTCTGGTAAGTCAAGGTGTATATTACAACCCCTAAAGCAATCACTAAGAAAATAACTGAAGAGAATACAGTGGGAAAAAAATCATTAAATTAATTAAAATGTTATACTAGAAAATATCCAGTTGATGCAAAAGAAGACAGTAAAGGAGGAACAAAAATGACATGACATTTAGAAAACTATAAGTGAAATTGTGATGTAAATCCAGCCACGTTAATAATAACATTAAATGTTAATACATGAAACAATCCAATAAAAAAATACAGTTTGTCAGCCCCAGTGATAGTCTGTCTAAAGGAGATACACTTAAGAGTAAAAGATCCAAAGAGGTTAAAAGTAAAAGTATAGGAAAAGATATATCATGCAAATAGCAATCATAAGAAAGCTGGAGTGACTATACTAATATCAGACAAAATAAATTTTAAAACAAAACATGTCACTAGAGATAAAGAGGGACATTTTGTCAATCTTTCAGGATGCTGTAACAACTATAAACATTTAGGTACTTAACAACAGAGCCCCAGAATACATGAAGCAAAAACTGAAAGGACTGAGGGAAGAAATAGAGAATTCAAAAATAATAGTTGGACACTTCAATACCCCACTTTCAATAACACACAGATCAACTAGACAGAAGATGAAAGTGAAATGGAAGACATGAACAACATTACAAACCAAAAAGACCTAACAGACATTTATGGGACACTCCAACCAAAAGTAGCAGAATACATAATTCTCAAATTCACGTGGAACATTTTCCAGAAGAGACAATAGGTTAGTCTACAAAAAATTTAAAAAAAAATTGAAAGTCACAGAAAGTATATTTTTGGGCCATAATGAAATTTAATTAGAAATCAGTAGCTGAAAGAAATTTGGAAATAAATGGAAATTAAGCAACACACTCTTAAATAACCAATGAGTCAATGAAGAAATCAAAAGGGAAATTAAAAATTATTTTGAAATAAATAAAAATCAAAACACAACAATCCAAAATTTATGGGATGCATCTACATCAGTGCTCAGAGGGAAATTTATAGCTATCAATTACTATACTAAAAAGGAAAAAATCGAAACCTAATATTCCATCTTAAGCCACAAGAGAAAAAGAGCTAAATAAATCTAAAGAAAGAATAAGGAAGGACATAATAAAAACTAGTGAAACAGGGAACAGAAAAACAATGTCAGCAAAACCTAAAACTGTTACTTTGAAAAGATCAACAAAATTGACTAACCTGACATAAACTGACCAAGAAAAAAACGAAGATTCAAGTTACTAATATTAGGAGTGAAGGATGGGATATCATACCAACCTTACAGAAAAATTTTTTAAAGATTTTAAGAAAATACTACAAATAACTGTATACCAGCCAACTAGATAATGTAGATGAAGTGGACACATGTTTAGGAAGACACAAGAATCGATTCAAGAATAAATAGAAAACCTGAATGGTTCTATAAAAAAAGAAAGAGTTTCAGTAGTAATTTTAAAACTTTCCTCAAAGCAAAGTCCAGGATCAGATAGCTCCATTGGCGAATGCTGCCAGATGTCTTAAAAAGAATTAACACCAATCCTTTACAAACTCTTATAAAAAATTGGAGAAAACGTTCTCATTCAAACTATTAAACCAGTAATACCCTGATACCAAAACTAGACAAAGATATGGAAAGAAAAGCAAACTATAGAACAATAGCTCATGAATATAGATGCAATAATCCTCAACAAAATGCTAGTAAACCAAATTCAGCAACATATAAAGAGGATTTTCCACCATAACCAAGTGAGATCTATTCCAGGAATGCAAGGTTGGTTAAACATACAAAAATCAATCAATGTGATTCCACATTAATATAGTAAAGGGTTAAAAAAAACTATACAATTATATCAACAGAGACAGAAAAATCATTTTACAAAATCCAACATCCTTTCATGACAAGAACACTCAACATCTATGAATAGAAGGGGGGCATCCTCAACTTGATAAAGGGTGTCTACAAAAAACCCACAGCCAATACCATACTTAATGGTGAAAAACTGAAAATTTTCTTCCTAAGATCAGGAACAAGATGAAGATGTCTACTCGTGTCACTGTGTATTGTACTGGAGTTTCTAGCCAAGACAATTAGACAAGAAAAAGAAGTAAAAGGCATTCACACTAAAAAGGAAGGAGTTTAAACTATCTTTTGTTGTAGCTGATACAGTCTTATATATAGAAATCCTAAGGCATTCACTAAAAACTATTAGAACTAATGAGTGAGTTAATCAAGGGTGCAGTGTACAAGATCAATATACAAAAATCAATTGTATTTCTACATACTAGCAACAAACAATTCTGACAAAATTAATAAAGCAAATCTACTTACACGAAAAAGAAGAAAATACTTAGAAGTTTAACAAAAGCACAAAACTTATACTGTGAAAACTACAGAGCATTGTTAAAAGAAATTAAAGAAGACATAATTATATGACAAGACATCCCATGTTCATGGATCTGAAAACTTAACATTGTTAAGATGGCAATACTTGCAAATTGATCTACAGATTCATTGCACTCTCTATGAAAATTACAACTTGCCTTTTTTTCAGAATTTGACAGGCTGATCCTAAAGTTCATATGGAATTGCAAGGGATTTCAAATAGCCAAAACAATCTTGAAAAGAAAAAACAAACTTGGAGGACTTAAACTTTCTGATGGCAAGAATAAGCATGCTCTACTCCACCAATTTTAAATCTTCATGATATAAAAAGTTTTAATTTAATGTTAAAGAGAGCTAATGTAAAAGCTTGTTAAGATTCACTAGAGAGGAAGAAATATATAAATCAAGCAAAGATTGTGGATTTAAATGGCATACTCTATTTTTAAATTTCATATGAAAAATCAGTTATTTACAAATTACTGTGATATCAGAGTGAATCAAGCTGGCTATGATATCAGACACCCCATGATTGCTACGGTTAATTCCACTTATTTTCTTGATTCTGCAGGTATCTCCTACATTCCTCATTCTTGACATGGTTGTCTCTTATGAAACCGTGAGCTTGATCAAACAGGATGATTTTCCCATTTAGAAAAGGAACATTCTTGAGTCAAGGGTATATGAGTACAGTAGCTGCACTATCTTACCATATCATACATATGAATGCTGGTTAGTTATTTTCAAGGCTTACCAAAGGTATTTATTGAGATATATGACACAGCCAATTAGTGTTACCATACTGATTTGACTGCATTAGTTCAAAGGGTTTATAAAATGTAAAAAATAAGGATTCGCACACTTTAGTATTCTACTCATGCTTATTTCTCTTTTCCATTCTTCAGATATTTTGTCTTAAAAATTTACAAATACTGAATCTGAGAAATAATCCTATCAAAGAAATCCCTTCTACAATTCAACAACTTAAGTTCCTCAGAACTTTCAACATCGCCTTTAATTTGATTACTACGCTTTCACCTGGGTAAGGTTGATAGTCTGAGATTCTAAACATAGAAAATAAAGAGCATATAATTTAGAAAAGGATCAATTTCCCTTCTGAAAGCAGCTAGCTACTTTTTAGCCATTTGATAATTTTTATTCAGTTCCAGTTAGCTGATTTGCTTCTAATTATTGTGTTAAAAAAAAAAAAAACTACCAGCTACATAGATGGCAATTAATCTGGGGCTAGTAAATACATATCTAGACATCCATTATCTGAGTATGGATTAAATCATATAAAGAAGCTCAGGTGAGAAACTTACACCTATCCCTTGGTAGCCTTTTTGGATATCGAAAGAACTCTGAACTTGGAATTAAGAATTCTAGCCTTGGGACTTCCCTGGTGGTGCAGTGGTTAAGAATCCGCCTGCCAATGCAGGGAACATGGGTCTGGGCCCTGGTCTGGGAAGATCCCACATGCAGTGGAGCAACTACGCCCGTGTGCCACAACTATTGAGCCTGTGCTCTAGAGCCCACAAGCCACAACTACTGAAGCACGTGTGCCTAGAGCCCGTGCTCCGCAACAAGAGAAGCCACTGCAATGAGAAGCCCACACACCACAACAAAGAGTAGCCCCTGCTTAACACAACTAGTGAAAGCCTGCATGCAGCAGTCAAGACCCAATGCAGCCAAAAATAAATAAATAAATAAATTTATTTTTTAAAAAAACATCGAGAAAAAAAAGAATTCTAGACTTTTAACTTCAAAGTTGAGAATTATCTATTTGATCTGGAGAAAGACACAACCATTCTAGGCCTCAATTTCCTAATCTATGAACTAAGAAATCACCTGTATGATGTCTAAGATCCTT
Organism: Leucopleurus acutus; assembly: GCF_964270905.1. NCBI lineage: Eukaryota > Metazoa > Chordata > Mammalia > Artiodactyla > Delphinidae > Leucopleurus > Leucopleurus acutus. Next base: position 20,557,591 of record NC_139160.1, on the reverse strand, counting down.
TAAATTCTGATAGGAATGTTTATACCCAGGCATAAAAGAGATGGATTTTTTCCCCACATATGGACTGGTAATTATTTAAGTCTTAATGAAAGTTTTGAACCAAAACCTTAACCAAATGCCAAAACAAGATATCTCTTCCAGTTAGATTTTAACAAATTGAACGTAGGTTAAGGGCAAAAAGTTAAGAGCACAGGGACTCTTAAATAGTTTAACATTTTGCAAAAGAAGGTTCTTATAGTAATTAAGAAAGTGCATCAAAATTCATTTATAAAACTGTTCATCCAGCATTGTTTGTAATGAACAATCCAAGATCTACATTAAAACACTGTAAAACTATTCATTTTGAAAAATTAAAAAGTATATAAAAATTATATCATTTCTGTGTAAAAACGCTTATATACACATCACACATTACACATAAAATGTATTTAAAAAGAAAGAATAAATACTAAGTAAAGATATTGCATTATGAGTTTTATTTTTGTTTGACTCATCTATCTTTCCAGAGTAACATAAAGTGTACTGCCTTGATTCCCTGCCTGGATACTAGAATCAGCCATTTCTCTTAAGAAACCCTATTTCCTTTTTATTGGAGGATGGTATTTAAAAAACAAGATCTGGGTGCTGTATATTCCCACTGCTATTGGGATGATATTGCTTCTAGACACTCTCAGTGGACAGAGATAGATAATTTATGTATGTATACTAATCTGTGTACACACATATCTATAATTGTTTCTGTGTATACACACACACACATACATCTATGTACACACACCTCACTCCCTGAAGTTATGAAGCCATAACTGTAACAAAAGTTTAAAAAAAAATGCTCTTATCTTTTTCTCAGTGGATACCAGGAGGAAAATGACATAGAAAATTACTACTTTTAACTAACAGAATCAAAGTTTTGCCTTGTTTTGGTTCAGTTTGATTTAATTAGCCAGCATGTTCTTTGGGAAAGAGAAGCTGTTTGGAATAAAGAATTTAAGAACATACTTGTGAACCCTGAAGTAAGAGCTGATTCTAAAAATGCACAAATTTATTTTCCCATATTGGTATTGATTAAAGATAGGGACTGAATTACTTTGTATCCATATACTTGAAGAACAGGGAGTACTAATTTGATTTCATACTGACTTGGATAAACTACTTAACTTCTTATAGCTTCCTTTTTTTTTTTTACAGTTCTTTTTTTTAAAAATATCTTTATTGGAGTATAATTGCTTTACAATGTTGTGTTAGTTTCTGTTGTACAACAAAGTGAATCAGCTATAAGTATACATATATCCCCACAGCCCTTCCCTCTTGAGCCTCCCTCCCAGCCTCCCTATCCCACTCCTCTAGGTCATCACAAAGCATGAAGCTGATCTCCCTGTGCTATGCAGCAGCTTCCCACTAGCCATCCATTCTACATTTGGTAGTGTATATATGTCAATGCTACTCTCTCACTTTGTCCCAGCTTCCCCTTCCCCCTGCCCCCCCCCCCCGCATTTTCTAAGACTGTGTCTTTATCCCTGCCCTGCCACTAGGTTCATCAGTACCATTTTTTTTAGATTCCATACACCTGTGTTAGCATACGGTATTTATTTTTCTCTTTCTGACTTACTTCACTCTGTATGACAGACTCTAGGTCCATCCACCTCACTACAAATAACTCAATTTCGTTCCTTTTATGGCTGCGTAATATTCCATTAATATGTGTGCCACATCTTCTTTATCCATTCATCTGTCGATGGACACTTAGGTTGCTTCCATGTCCTGGTTAGTGTAAATAGTGCTGCAATGAACATTGTGGCACATGTCTCTTTTTGAATTATGGTTTTCTCAGGGTATATGCCCAGTAGTGGGATTGCTGGGTCATATGGTAGTTCTATTTTTAGTTTTTTAAGGAACCTCCATACTGTTCTCCATAGTGGCTGTATCAATTTACATTCCCACCAACAGTGCAAGAGGGTTCCCTTTTCTCCACATCCTCTCCAGCATTTATTGTTTGTAGATTCTTTTGATGATGGCCATTCTGACTGGTGTGAGGTGATACTTCATTGTGGTTTTGATTTGCATTTCTCTAATAATTAGTGATGTTGAGCATCTTTTCATGTGTTTGTTGGCAATCTGTATGTCTTTGGAGAAATGTCTATTTAGGTCTTCCACCCGTTTTTGGATTGGGTTGTTTGTTTTTTTGATATTGAGCTGCATGTGCTACTTGTATATTTTGGAGATTAATCCTTTGTCAGTTGCTTCATTTGCAAATATTTTCTCCCATTCTGAGGGTGTATTTTCATCTTGTTTATGGTTTCCTTTGCTGTGCAAAAGCTTTCAAGTTTCACTAGGTCCCATTTCTTTATTTTAAATTTTATTTCCATTACTCTAGGAGGTGGGTCAAAAAAGATCTTGCTGTGGGCTTCCCTGGTGGCGCAGTAGTTGAGGGTCTGCCTGCCGATGCAGGGGACACGGGTTCGTGCCCCGGACCGGGAGGATCCCATATGCTGCGGAGCGGCTGGGCCCGTGAGCCATGGCTGCTGGGCCTGCGTGTCCGGAGCCTGTGCTCCGCAGCGGGAGAGGCCACAGCGGCGAGAGGCCCGCGTACCACAAAAAAAAAAAAAAAAAGATCTTGCTGTGATTTATGTCAAAGAGTGTTCTGCCTATGTTTTCCTCTAAGAGTTTTAGAGTGTCTGGCCTTATATTTAGGTCTTTAATCCATTTTGAGTTTATTTTTGTGTATGGTGTTAAGAAGTGTTCTAATTTCATTCTTTTACATGTAGCTGTCCAGTTTTCCCAACTCCTCTTATTGAAGAGGCTATCTTTTCCCCGTTGTATATTCTTGCCTCCTTTGTCAAAGATAAGGTGACCGTATGTGTGTGGGTTTATCTCTGGGCTTTCTATCCTGTTCCATTGATCTATATTTCTGTTTTTGTGCCAGTACCATACTGTCTTGATTACTGTAGCTTTGTAGTATAGTCTGAAGTCAGGGAGCCTGATTCCTCCAGCTGTTTTTCTTTCTCAAGTTTGCTTTGGCTAGTTGTGGTCTCTTGTGTTTCCATACAAACTGTAAAATTTTTTTGTTCTAGTTCTGTGAAAAATTCCATTGGCAATTTGACAGGGATTGCACTGAATCTGTAAATTGCTTTGGGTAGTATAGTCATTTTCACAGTGTTGATTCTTCCAGTCCAAGGACATGGTATATCTTTCCATCTGTTTGTATCATCTTTGATTTCTTTCATCAGTGTCTTATAGTTTTCTGCATACAGGTCTTTTCCCTCCTCAGGTAGGTTTATTCCTAGGTATTTTATTCCTTTTGAACACTCTCATTTACTACTGCAAGGAATCAAGGTAGCTTCCATTTTTTAAATCTGTAAATAATATTAACAATATTGCTGTGGTCCAATGAAAGACCATTCTAAACTGCCACAAACACATAGTAGGCTCTCAATAAGTAATATTTATGTTGCTGTGGTGGTGATTAATGTTATGACATGCAAATATTAATGCTAGCACAATCTTCCAAGCCAACAGCAAGCGTCTAGTTTAAGCATCTCATTGCTCAATGATGTGCTGATAAATAAAACAATGAAATAAATGTAAAACATTCTATACACCCTGAAAATTGTGATAGATTTGTTGCTATCAAACCAAACTAAGGCTGTCTAAACAAATGTGCTCTCTAAAATCGTATATAGATGAGATAAATTTCAACTCTAGAGCCTATGAAATTTCTTAATTAGCTTTCTCAGTGCTGTCTACAAGCCCAATTAAACATCACAATCAACAGGAATTTATCAACAGTGAAAGCCTAGAACCAGACTAGTTTGCTTGTACTGAAGTAATAAGGGAATACAAAATGACTCTAGAAACTGCCTAAGGCAAGAAAATGAAATAACATAATTTTGAATTAAAAAAATGGAACAGATGGTACTAATATTTTCTTTACAGAGGTGGAAAAAAAGTCTGAGATGAACACTGAACTGAAAAGTTTTTTTTTTTTTTTTGCTTTTCTATTCAATCTCATTACTTTCTCAGAGCAAATGATTTTATATTAACTGGGGTCACCATACCTTTTATTCAATTGTGATTTCATAAGCACTTTTGATGTGCTAGGCACTGGTCAAAGCACTGGATATACAGAAATGTAAAATAGAATCCTTGGCCTCCAGAATGTCATAGTTTAGGAGACACTTATTACACAGTGTGATAAATTCTATGATAGTTGTAAGCAGAGAAGTACAGAAGAGGCAGCTCACCTATTCTGAAAGATGCAGGAAGAGTTCCTTGGAAGAGGTAACATCTAAGCCAAGACTTAAAAAATGAAAGACACTGATCAAATTTGGGGGAACTGGAGATATGTGAGAACTGGGCTAATTCAGGGAAATTCAGCAAATAAATTCTGGGCCTGAGGTGAATGTCGGGTAGTGTGAGAGGTGAGTTGGACGAGTAGTCTGGGGACAGATCATGAGGACCATTATAATCCACACTAAAATAGTATGAAGTTAATGAAATATTGTGCTCATGATGCCTTAGTTAATAATCTTGCAAGTAATTTTTCATCCTTTAAGGAAAACAGGAAGGTATTTGAGAAGAGCATTCACAAAGAGGGGAATATTTACTAGGGATTTTGGTAAATGTCATACTTCAATTCCAGTCTCCAAGAAGCAACTCCCACTCCCACCCCCCAGGAGACAGGACTCTCTGCGTTAGCCTTTGTGTTCTTTGGTTCTTACTTTTAAGTACTTTGCTTAATGGAAAGAAAGACCAAAGATATTTCACCAGGAAAATCTTAATGCAACTGCACTGGGTTGAATGGTGCCCTTCAAAAATTCATGTCCATGCAGAACCTTAGAATGTGATCTTATTTGGAAATAGGATCTTTGCAGATGTAACTAGTTAACATGAGGTCATACTGGATTAGGGTGGGATTAGGGAGGGTTCTAAATCCAATAAATGGTGTCCTTATAAGAAGGCCATGTGAAGACAAAGGTGGAGATTGGAGTTATACTGCCATGAACCAAGGAACACCAAGGATGGCTGGCAACCACCAGAAGAGGGGCAAGGGACAGTTTCTCCCTCAGAGCCTCCAGGGTAACCAACTCTGCCGACCCCTTTATTTCAGACTTCTGGCCTCCTGTATTGTGAGAGAATAAATTTCTGTTGCTTTAAGCCACCCAGATTGTGCTATTTGTTATGTCAGCCCTAGGGAACTAATACAGGTGGTTTTTTCTAGATGGGGCTTTACCAACTCTAAACATTTCAAACCAGTCTTAAGGGATAGATGAATCATTTTTAGGAAATTTCATTGTAATTATACCATCTATAATAAAAAAAAAGTCTATAAGTTGAAAAATCTTAGAAAAATACAGTTTCTCTATGCTTCTATTTACTGACGAATTCAATTCTTTATTAATGCCCAGTAATGGTAAACATATAATCATTTTCTCTTTCTATTTAAGGTTATTTTGCTTGTTTAATCTTGAGGAACTTGATATTTCCTACAATAGTATTGCTTTTATTCCAAATGAAATCCAGAAACTCAGGTATTTTGGAAGTAGTAAGTACCCATAAGACATATGCCCCTTAAGGATATATTAGGTGATGATTGTGATGGATAAAATTGAGTCCTTTCATTTATTCAATAGCCATAAAACATAATATGTGAAGCATAAGGTTTACCAAAATGTAAACTGAATGACTGGTGTTTAGTATTTTTAAGACATAACATTTTCAGTAATTATTTAAAAGCTAGTATTGATGACCACCTTAACAGAATGACAAGCTGCTTTTGCCCATTTATCCATGTGTGCACCTGTAATTCTTTTCAGTTGATTTTTTTGTAAGGAAATACATACACACAAAATGCTAGTAATACACAGTGCTTTAATACTAAGATCTGATTCTCGTACTAATTTCTAAAAAGTCTCTGAAGTTGATCTCTGACCTTCTAGGTCAGTACCATACTATTTTGATTATGACTTTAGAATAATTTTAATAAGTAGTATGGAGATTGTTTTTCAATAATAGCCTCAACTAGTCTCTTTAGATTATGATCTTTAAGATCATTTAATATCATTCTAAGCCCCTCCTCCCCCAAAAAACATACAATTGTGTTGCTACTATGAATGTAATATTTTCTGTAATTTCCATTTCTAGTTGACTATCACCAGTCAGAATAGAGAAATAAAGAATACAACAGAAGAGAGAAGAGCTATTTACTTCTTTACATTTTAAAATCAAACTATGTAAAAAATTATCTTAGTTCTGATTGAGTTTTACTAGATTTTATTTGGTTTCTAGGAGCATTACCTTATCTTCAGTAAAATGAGATCATTTTGTTTCTAATATTTATACCAATTATTTAATTTCCTGTGTAACAATCTTTGTACTTTAATAGAATGCAGCCTGTTCACATCTGTTATAATTTTTTACCTTCCGTTTTACTTTGTATTTACTATTTATTCACTTTCTCCTTTTCATATTTCTTTTTTTTTGGTGGGGGAGATTTTTTTTCAGGATTCTATCTGTTCTCTTTTTTTCTCCCTTGTTAATTTTGGAACTCCATTGGACTTTCTGAGTCTATTAGAGGCTATCTTTCCTTCCCCAAAATTTACAAACACATTTTTCTTTAATCTTTTATAAAAGCAAGATAAAAGCTTCCCCCAGCATGATGGTCTGTTTCCCCACTGCTGCCTTCCACCAATAGTTGAGACCTTTACCTGAATGAAAAAAAGTACGTGTTAATGTTTAATTTGTCTATGAAAATTAATTCTTTCTTTGTATCACTGTACTATACTATATTATATTTTATGCAGTATAACATTCATTCTTCTGTTTGTGATTATTTCTTTTTCCATAGCGATGACTTGTTGCAAAGACCCAAAATATGTGCTTTAACTCTATTATTTACACAAATGCACTTAATTCCATGATAATATATTGGTTTGGTTGCTTTTTAGTTAATTCTCTTGATTTTTAAGGAAATACTTAACACATATTTTATTACTACTAAGTTTTATACCAATTTTTGGGAACATTGGGACAGATGTCTTCTTCTATCTTTTAAAATATGGTTTCCTTTATTTGCAGATCACTTGAAACATTGATCGTTGATGGAAATGAACTGACTAGTTTTCCACATGCAATTTTGAAGCTTAACCTGAAAAAAGTCCTATTTGAGAATAATTTCACTCATCCTAGTTTTTGGAAAGAGAATTCTATGAATAGTCCACAACATCTTACTCAACTTACTTCTTTGTTCTTTTTAAAGAATAATCTGCATAAATATTATAATGTGATCCCAGTGGAAATTCAAAAGTTACTAAAATGGTGAGCAAATTCTGAAGCTCTTTTTACCAAGACACACTTTTAAGTGTTTAAAATATTCTTTATTACAGGGCCAGATGATAGTTTTACTGTACACACACACATACACCACCACACACCAAAACATCTATGCAATCTTTCAGACTGCTCCTTCTGGCTCTTCAGGCATAATGTTGTAGTCTGGATTCAGGCCACCTTCTCAAGTTATTACTTAAATCCAATGTGAGGTACAGATTGCTGAGGTATAGCTGGCAATATCTATACAATTGTAGTATAAGTCTTTTCTACGAACCCCTAAGGACAAAGAAGGGGATTCTTCCAGAAAAAGATTCTTTAGTGCCAGGCACACTATGAAGGGAAATGCTTTATTCTACTCTAACTTCACAGAGACGAGGAATAGAGCAGACACACACAGGGCAACTTCTCTTCCTCAGGGGTTGAAAGCCAGTGTGGGAATTATTGCCTCTCTCAGGACTAGGATTCTCAAAGCCCACACACTATGAGTCCACTCAGGCTCACCTCTTATTTCCTTTCAGATGGTGTAAAACTATTTTTTCTGCACTACCGATGATCAGTGCTTGTATTACTGATATAACTTTTTTTTTTTTTTTTTTGGCTGTGCTGCATGGCTTGTGGGATCTTTGTTCCCTGACCAGGAATTGAACCCAGGCCACAGCAGTGAGAGTGCTGAGTCCTAACCACTGGACCACCAGGGAATTCCCTGATATAACAAATATTTGTTGTATGTCTAAGTAAAATGGTTTTCCAGGAGTATATTAGTCAACAATATTGATTGAATAAAAGACAGAAAAGCTGAACAGACTAGTAACCATTGGAGAAACTGAAAAAGTAATTAAAAATCTATCAATAAAAAAAGGAACCAGGTGCCAAAGTTTTCGATTTTAATGCACTATGTCAATGTTCATGAGTTTGAATGCACATGAGAAAGTAAGAAAATCACCAAGGACAAAAACATTTAAAAAGAATTAAAACCTAACTAGTGACTGTAAACATATATGGGACCAAGAGATTTGAATTCACCACAAAGTAGGGAAGCTGAACATGGTATTCCTGAGTGAAATCTGTACCGCCAAAGGGGCTGGTGGCCCCAGAGCAGTGAATACTTCTCTTTCAGCAGAACAAATGTTTTTGAGAGAAACATCCTCAATTTAGACATTAAAGATTCCAGAAAATTAATTTCAAATGAATATTATCTCAAAATTAAGACTTTCAAAGACATGAGGAAATAAACCACCAAGAGTAAAAATTAGCACAATTAACAGATACGAATCTCCAAGGATCTAAGATATTAGAATTGTTGACAGAATATGAATTACCTACTTTAAGAGTGTAAAGAAGTAAATAATTTTTAAAATGGTTAAGGAATAAAAGACCATCAAATATGACCAGGAAAATATGAGAAAGAAATTTTAAACACAATTAAATTCTAGAGACTAAAAGTGTAATAGTTGAAATTGGTGCGTGGGTTTAACAGACATTATCCACATATGAAGAGAAATCTGGAGAAATTGTATGTGGACAGGAGGCAAAGAGACATGGACAGTAAAAGGAGAAAATTTAACATATCCTTAGAGTCCCAGAGAATGTTGGGAGTCATTGTTCAATGAGGTAGTGACTGTAAATTCTCAGAAGTGATGAAAGGAGTGAATTCACAGAGACTGAACACTCTACACAAGCCAAGTAAAACACCTTGTGGTGAAAGTGAAGAACACCAAAGACAAAGACTTAGAAATCAGCTGGAAGGAAAGTCACTTACAAAGAACAACAAATAAACTGCTAGCAACAGTGGAACAATAACTGAAGAAATGTTATTCAGCCCAGCAAAACTAACTTTCAAGAACAAGGGAGAAAAATGGATTTTCAGATAATAAAACAGAGAATTTATTCCCCACAGATTTTCACTTTAGTGAAATGAAACTTGCAACGAATGTGCATCAGAAAGAAGGAAGATAACTCCAGAAGTATGTTCTGAGATGTAAGAAGGGATGGAGGGAAAAGAAATTAAACAAATATGATCTCTACGATCTATAAAGTAATAGTAACAACAAAGTCTATGGTGTGGTGTTAAAAAGAAGATGTAACTAAAATCAGACATCAAACAGTTAGAAATGTGATTTTTAAAAAGATACCTTTTATGATAGCAATAAAAAACATCATGTACCTAGGAATACATCAAGTGAAGTATGTCCAAGATATTTATAGAGAAAAAGATTACAACTTTACAAAACGGTAAAGAAGGCTGAATTAAATGGGAGAGATACACACACTCAGGTATAATAAGATTTAATACCAAAAATCTATCAGTTCTGGGCTTCCCTGGTGGCGCAGTGGTTGAGAGTCTGCCTGCCGATGCAGGGGACACGGGTTCGTGCCCCGGTCCGGGAAGATCCCACATGCCACGGAGCAGCTGGGCCCGTGAGCCATGGCCGCTGAGCCTGCGCGTCCGGAGCCTGTGCTCCGCAACGGAAGAGGCCACAACAGCGAGGGGCCCGCGTACAGCAAAAAAAAAAAAAAAAAAAAAAAATATATATATATAAAAATATAGATAGATATAGATAGATATAGAGATATATAGATAGAGAGATATATATATAGAGAGAGATATATATATATCAGTTCTCCCCAAATAGAGCTATAGATTCAATGCAATTCTGGTCAAAATCTGAACAGAATTTTCTGAGAAACTTGATAAGCTGATTATAAAATGTGTACGGAAAAGCAGAGACCCCAAAATAGCCAAAGCAAGCCTGAAAAAGGAGCCTAACATTAGGGACTTGCCTATCAGATAGAAAGACTTATAAAATTAGAGAAATACAGTTGATATTACACGCAAGGAAAGACAATCCAACCAATGAAGAATACATAGCTCAGTTATGTTCTCATGTACATGTGAAACTTGACGTTGGACAAAAAATAGCACTGTGGATCAGTATGGAAAGGAGAGACTTTTCAATAAATGACACTGAAACATCTGATCATCTATAAGTAAGCAGTATATAATTATGTTTCTGCTATGTATATGTTACCATCATTTACAAACTCATTTCCAGTTGGATTAATGACTTAAATATGAAAAGCAAAATTTTAAAGCCTTAACAAGCAAGTATAGGAGACTATCTGTATGACTTCAAGGTAGAGAAAGATACCTTAAACAAACCTCGAAAATATAGACAGTAAAGCAAAGTTTCATAAATTTGACAAAAGATGTTTCTACAGAATATTATAACCATCAATAATATTAAGAGGCAAGCTATTAACTGAAAGAAGATATTGCAATGCTTATAACTGTTTAAACATATATCTCCCACAAATCAATAAGAAAAGATATAACCCATAGGAAAGTGGTTAAATGATAGGAATATGCAATTCATGGAAGACAATACACAGATAGATGATAAACATAAAGAATGTTAAATCTCTCTAGTAACCAAGGAACTGCAATGTAAAATAGCAACAATAGGGTTTTTTACCTGTTTTATCAAAATTAAAAAGATTGATATTAAGTGTTGCCCTTGCATGCCCAGAAACAAGATTCTCATGCACCATTGGTGGCACTGTCAAGTTGGCGGAAGTTTTGTGGAAGGTTAATTTGACAGTATCTTACATATTCCCTTAAAACAGAAATTTAAATTTTAGTAATATGTCTTATAGAAATAGGTATATGTGAATACACAGTTAGGCAGAGGGATGATAACTGCAGACTAAGTGCACATCAATAAAAAAGTGGTAAGATAAAATGGTGTATCCGTATTTTGGAACATTATGGTGCTGTTAATAAGAATGAAATAAAACAAAATGTATTGACATACAAAGCTGTCCAGAGCATCTTGTTAAATCAGAAAAGCAAGATGTATGCACAGACACATACAGAGAGAACACATACACAAGAGAGATTCCATTTATGTAGAGAAGAGTCATGTGTCTGGGAGCTAGAGGGAACACCACCAATATGAGCTTCAGTTATTCTGCAAAGGGGAGTTAGAATGATTTAAAGGAGGAATAAAGGGGAAATTCTGTGCTTTTTTTCCTGTATGCATCTATATTTTTTTGGAAATTTTACAAGGATGGGTTTTCATGTAAATAAAAAGTGACAAATGAATTACAAACAAAAGGGGCTAGAGAAGGAAAGATTACAACTACAGCTGGAAAAATAGGGAAAAGATTTAGGAATGAAACGGTGTTTGAAAAGAGTCTTAGAAGAACAGGTAAAATTTATATATTTGGAAATATGTGTTGTATTGAAGAGACATTCCAGGAAGAGGGAACCAAATGGGGAAATGAACCGAAGCTGAGTAAAATTAGGAACGTGAGCAAAGAGAAAAAGTGAATGTCCAGCCAGAACAAAACATCTATGAAGAGTAGCAAAAGTAAATTTAAAAAGGAAGGTTGGAGCTAGCTTATGGAGACCACTGATGAGGTCTCTTCTTTAGGCCATGCGAGCCACTGCAGGTGATAGCAGCAGACCTGGCAGTAGCGTCGAAGATGGACTAGAGTAGCGGAAGGCTGGGTGGAGCTCACTTAAAGCGCTCTTGTAACTGGTAAGGGGAGATTAAACCAAAATAATGGGCATAGGAGTAAATGGGTAGGAAACGACACAAGACAAATTATGAAGGTAAAATGAACTCAACGGCTGCCTGAGTATGTGAGGCAAGTAAAAGAGGGAGGAGTAAAAACAATGAGGGGTTCAATCTCATCGAGGACAACTGTCATATTAATATAGAAACAACGAAGGAGGCGTTTGTCACCCAACCCCACCCTCACCCTCTAACGTCTACTCTTGGCTTTGATCCTTAATTTCCAACCTCCGTCCCGAGTACTGTGTTTGCTGGGTCTGGATGGTGGCCCAGCTCTGGGCTCTGTACAACGTCTGCTCCTAGGCTACTCCAGGCCCAGCTTCTGCCGCCACCCCAGTGATTTGGGCCCTACCCATTAGCAGCTGTGAGCTTCTTTTGTGACTCCTCCAACTTCTCTTTGCATTTTGCCTCCCTGTGTCTACCTGCATTCCATCACCTCAATCAGACAGAGGATCTGCCTTTGTTGAGAGTTGGGTCAGAAGACTCACGTTCCATAGGATTTTACCTTAACTTCCTTGCGCACGAGAATGATAGAAATATTTACTTAGAGATATAGACTAAAGTTTCAAAAGTATTTTTCAGTTCCACTAAACTATAAAGCCTTGATCATACTTAATACTTGGAAGTCATCTTTACTAGAGATAACTCAGTATGTTTTTTTAACATCTTTATAGCCTTCCATTTTTCATTATTGTGCAAAAGTCTTTGAATTTTTTGATAAAATTATATTAAATATTGCAATTTAATTTTCCATGTGATTTTATTAGTACCAGCGTATTTTCTCAAGTATATATCACTTACTTGGGGACAGTAATAGAACTATTTAGTTAGGGGAAATAAGGAAAGAACAACTCAGGCCACTAAACTCCCTTATTCTGAAGATGACATTCCTCAAGAGTTTAGGTGACCTGCTCAACCAAATTTTCTTCTCTTTAAAATAATTTTATCTTTTATCAACACAAGTATTTAGTTTAAAAGATCAAATGTTTACTACAGGTCTTTCCATGAAAATCACCCCTGCCCGCATCTCTATCCCCCTTCACTCTTTACCTCCAGAGTCACCTATTGCCAAACTCTTTTTGCAGTTCTCCCCTGGGTGTTTGCTCTCATATTTTTAAAATTTTATTTTCAATTGTGGTAAAACACACATAACACAGAATTTACCATCTTGGTCATTTTAAAGTGTACTGTTTAGCAATCAGCACATTTTTATTTCTGTGCGTCCAATCTCCAGAAGTCTTTTCAACTTGGCAAAACTGGAATCGGTCTTTATACCCATAAAAGAACAACTCCCCACTTCCCCCTCCCCCTAGCCCGTGGAAAACAGCCTTCTACTTTGTCTCTATGAGTTTGACGACTCCAGAAACACCCCATATAAGTGGAATCATGCGATATTAGTCTGTTTTTGTGACGAGCTTATTTCACTTAACATGATGTTCTCAAGGTTCATCCATGCTGTAGCATGTGTCAGAATTTCTTTCCTTTTAAAAGTTGAATAATATTCCATTGTACGGATACACCACATTTTGTTTATCCATTCATCTGTTGAAGGACATTTGCATTGCTGCCACCTTTTGGCTATTGTGAATACTGCTCTGAACATGGTTTTACAAATACCTGCTTTCCATTTTTCTATTTCCAGAAGTGAAATTGCTGTAATTGAATTTTTAATTTTCTGAGGAACAGCAACACTGCTTTTTATAGAGGCTGCACCATTCTACATTCCCACCAGCAGTGCACAGGGTTCCAATTTCTTCACATCCTCTCCAACACTTACGTTCTGTTTTGCTTCTGTTTTTGTTTTTTATATTGGCCATCCTAATGGGTGTGAGGTGGGATCTCACCGTGGTTCTCACTGCATTTCTCTAATTATCAGTGATGCTGAGTATCCTTCCGTGTGCTTTTTGGCCATCTGTGTATCTTCTTTGAAGAAATGTCTATTCAGGTCCTTTGCCTATTTTTAAATTGGATTGTTTGTGTTTTCTCTTGTCAAGTTGTAGTTGCTTACATATTTTGGATATTAACCCCCTTTAAAATACAATTTACAAATATTTTCCCCCATTCAGTCAGTTGCCTTTTCCCACTGTTGATGGTGTCCTTTAATGAACAAAGTTTTTAATTTTGCTGAAGTACAACTTAATCTATTTTTTCTTGTTTCCTGTGCTTTTGGTGTCATTTACAAGAAGTTATTACCAAATCTAATGTCATGAAGCTTTTCCCCATATATATATATTTTTTTAATTAATTAATTTATTTTTGGCTGCTTTGGTTCTTTGTTGCTGTGCGCAGGCTTTCTCTAGTTGTGGCGAGCGGGGGCTACTCTTTCTTGTGGTGCGTGGGTTTCTCATTGCAGTGGCTTCTCTTGTTGCAGAGCACGGGCTCTAGGCACGCGGGCTTCAGTAGTTGTGGCTGGCGGGCTCTAGAGCGCAGGCTCAGTAGTTGTGGCGCACAGGCTTAGCTGCTCCGTGGCATGTGGGATCCTCCCGGACCAGGGCTCAAACCCGTGTCCCCTGCATTGGCAGTTAGATTCTTAACCACTGCCCCACCTGGAAGTCCCTCCCCTATATTTTTTTCTAAGAGTTTCATAGTTTTAGCTCTTACAGTTAGGTTTTTGATCCAGTTTGCGTAAATTTTTGGATATGGTGTGAGTAAGGGTCCAACTTCATTTTTTTAATGTAGGATATTCAGTTTTCCCAGGACCATTTGTTGAAAAGACTGTCCTTTCCCCACTGAATTGTCTTGGCACACTTACTGAAAATCATTTGACCATATATATGAGGATTTATTTTGGAGCTGCCTCTATATTTTTAAATAGCATCCTTGAGTCATTCTTGTTTTTTCAATTTTAGCTATTATCTCTAAATTTCCTACTAAGCAAGATAGGTATTAGGACTCTTATCAGCCCTCATATATACCTGTCTTCTTCCTCCAACCTCACAATATAGTTATTTACAGAATGTTTAAAAGTTCAAGCATCCTATGCCTCACACTACTGGCACTCCTTATTCCTCCCCCTTCATTGCTTTAATTTTTCTCTGTAGCACTTCCCATCACCTCATTTTATATTTTATCTAATTATTTTATTTAATATCAGGCTGGTCCTCTAGTATGTAAACTCCATGAAGAGAAGAATACATGATAGTTTTGTTCATTAATGTTATCTCCAGTACCTAGGAGAGTTCTGGTGACATAATGATTAATGCTTCTCGAGTAAAATAATGATTTTAAGTTAAATCAATAATTATTATTTAATTATAAAATCTAAGTAATGCATAGTTAGGCTACACAGTGTACTATGAATATATTTCTTTTACTGTACAACTTTTTGTTCTTCCTAGAAAGAGTAATTGACTTTTATTCATTTACTTTGCTTTATGTGTTTATCA
Organism: Leucopleurus acutus; assembly: GCF_964270905.1. Taxonomy (NCBI): domain Eukaryota; kingdom Metazoa; phylum Chordata; class Mammalia; order Artiodactyla; family Delphinidae; genus Leucopleurus; species Leucopleurus acutus. Next base: position 20,542,299 of record NC_139160.1, on the reverse strand, counting down.
TTAATTCTGCCATGAAAATTCTAATAGAATTATTTAAATCTTTATCAGTATGAATGTATCAGATATGGCTATCAGTCCTATTAATTTTTTTTAACACATCATCCTGGAGCCCTGTGTCTTTCTGCCCTAATCTAGAAATGTTGCTGTCTAGATCTGGTGCACAACTGTTATTCCAAGACTTCCCTTCACTATTATCTTGGAATTTCCTTTACTATAGTCACACTGAATACCTTGTTCTTTGTTTACCTCCACATTTTGGTGAAGCCAGCCCTCCAGTGTCTCCCTGCAAAAGAATGCATGGAAATAAAAATTTAAGACCATGCGTATTTGAATATGTCTTTATTCTGCACTCAGACTTGATTGATAATTTGGCTGGGTATAAAACTCTGGGTTCAATCATTTTCTTCAGGATTTTGGAGACATTGCTTCATCATCTTCTACTTTTCTATTTTTTATTTGAGATCTACAGCTTTCTTATTCTTTATGCTTTATATATAACCTATACCTTTTTTTTGAAAGGGGAAGCTTTTTGAATCTTCTCTTTTTTTTTGCTAGTTGTTTAAAATTTTCATGATGATGTGCCTTTGTGAGTTTTTTTTTTTTTAACTCAATGTGTTCAGTACTTGATGTATCCTTTCAATCTGGAAACTCATGTATTTTAATCTGAGAAATTTTCTTACACTATTACTTCGAAAATTCTATCTTCTATTTTTCTGTGCTCTTTCTGGGACTATAGCAAATATTGGACCTTCTGAATTTTTCCACTTTCTTAAGGCTACCAGAATATGCCACCCCAAAATATGCTTCTTTCACATAGGTATTATTTTGAGCTTAAGGCAACTGAGATCTAGCAGATGCAGGAAAAGCTCTTTACCTTCCAGTAACTACCTTAAAATAGAACATAAATTTCCCCTTTTGGAAATTTCCATTTGTAAAATGTTTTCACACCAGGAAGAGAACTACTTCAGGAGACAACTCTTATCACCTGAAAGACTCTTAGCTGTATAACAAGACAACCCTTATTTACCATATATTTCCACCCTTTGCCTTCCCATAACTGGGCTTCTCAGCCCAGAAGCCCAAATCCCCTTTTCCTTTGTTTAGCCTAAGATGGTATATAAGCCTCAATCATTTGACTGCTTCTTTGAGTCTCATTTCTTTGAGAAAGTCCCATGTATGTGTACATAATTAAACTGTTTTTTTCTCTTGCTAATCTGTCTGACAAGTTTAAACTGACAAATTTAATTTCCAGGGCCCCAGCCAATGAACCTAAGATGTGTAGAGGAAAAGATATTTTTCCTCTCTTACAATTCCTGGCCAGAGGAGGTTTGTTTTTTGTCTTTTTTTTTTTTTTTACAATATTGTATATATTTAAATTGTACAATAGGATTATTTGATATACATACACATCATGAAATGATTACAAAGATAATATTAATTAATACATCCATTGCCTCATATAGTTAACTCTTGTTTTATGAGGTGAAAACATTCAAGGTTTACTTTTAGCAAATTTGAAGTATATAATACCACATTAACTATAGTCACCATGTTGTACATTAGATCCTGAGAATGTATTCATCTTATAACTGAAAGTTTGTACCCTTTGACCTACACGTCTCCGTTTCCCTCTTCCCCCAGCCCCTGGCAACCATCACTCTACTCTTTCTATGAGTATGTACATCTTCAACCTAAGCAGAAATTGCCAAGTTGCTCCAAAGTGATTACACCAATTTATACTCCACCAATTTATATGTATCCTCACCAAACCTCGCACTATCAGACTTTTACATTTTGCCCATCTGATGATTTATGAAATGGTATTCTTTTGTTATTTTGTTTTGTATTCCCTGATTACTAATGAAATTGAGAAGCTTTACTTTTCAATGTTCTCTGGATGTTCAAGTTTCATCTTCTGTGAATAGTCCATTCATGTGCTACTCTTAATATACTAATGGGCTGATGTCTTTTTTTAACTGATTTGTGAGCACTTAAAAATATACATGGACACTAATCCTACGCTAGGTTACAATAGTCCCTTTATTTTTAAAATGATATATTTATTTTGAGTTATAAAAATAATATGTATTTATTATAGAAAATTTGGGAAATACAGAAAAACATTATGTAGAAATTTAAAATTCCCTGTGATCACATAGGAGAATAGGTCCAAGGATAATTACTGTCTTCCATTTGGGATTTGTCCTTAGGGTGTTTTCTTACTATGAATCTATACCTTTTTTGTTTTAGAGAACTAGGATTATTTTATACACATATATCTATTTTTTAGCATTTAGTTTTACACTTGCGTATGTCTTAGCTCCTCAAGGAGATGGTAAGATCGATAATGAGAGAGGCCATATTTTATACTACTTTGAGTCTTACAGAGCATTGAGCAAAATGTCTTTCCTTTAGTAGATCTGATGTTTCCTTCATTGCAGCACATCCCGATGTGAATGGTGTCATGGTCCAATGTTCGGTGAAGGTTTTCGCATCATCCGATCCTGCAATATTTTTGGAGTAACACAGTTTCCTGTTATATTTTATGTCTGTTCCTCTTCCTGCTACAGAAAAGTAAAGGAAAGCAATTTTGTTTTCAATAATGTTCCTGGTGAAAGAATATCTCTAAATCCCGAGTTGATGAATCATACAGTGATTTATGAGTCCCACTTTAAAAGCCATTAAAGTTTACGTATATAATCATTCATGTCTTTGAGAGCACAGGTTCTGTGTGGAAGATAAGTGTCTTCTCATGTGAATCCTCTTTGTAATCCTAGCTCCTAATGAAAGTCTGCGATTGTTAGGGAATCTTTGCAGAATATTTCCTTAAGAATGATTAGTAAAAAGGTCTTCGGGGATTTCAAAGAAGATCTAGAAAATTTCTTTCAGAGTATGTTTACTATAAAAAGAAAAATGTTAGAATCCTTTGCAAAAAGTATTTCTCTTACAATTGGCCTTTTTATGCATCCATTCTCAGGGATAAGATAGTAATCAAAGTCCTCAGTGGGGTTTGGGCCTCATATGGATTCAAAGTCATGTACCCAAGTTCTCAATATTTGTGCATTTCTGTGGAAATGTGTCCAGTGCCAACCATCTCAACTGTGGATTGCTCTGGGGAATAAAAGATTAATTCCAGTACTATATTTAGTTGTTTGAATTCATTACCCAGGCTCTAAGAAAACTGGTACAATCTTTCAGTTACCCGGACTGCCATCTCATAAAGCCTGATTCCACAGGCTAGTGCCAGCACTCAGCAGGCTTTCAGTGATAGCCTGGCAAGAAAATAAAGTAAAACGTACAAAATTACATTGCAAAGCAACATATGGATACAGTAGAACTTGAGGCTTTAAGAATTAGTATTTAGTAAGAAGAAGGTAAAAGAGCGTTTTGAGATAACAAACAATTTTAGAAAGGCATAGAATTGTTTCATATATGGCATATCTTTTATGTGCAGGTAACTTAAATCTAAAATGTCATTGCTAATGAAACCTGATGAAATGAAACGACTTAAATTTATACAACTATTCGTATCATTAGAGAATGTCAGAAAATACATTTTATGTCAGTTTGTGCATTTCATGTAATAATATCATTTAAATAAAAAAAAATAAGCCAGGCAAAATAATTTTTCTGACTAATGAATTCAATAAATTGGGATGCCTGTATTCTTCTCCTTGAGAATTAATTCAATTTTAAGCAGAAATAGGAAAACCTTGCCTGAGAAGTATACAAGGTATTCTCCAGCAAAAGAATAAAATTATTAATGTAGGAGAAGTAACTACCATATCGCATATGTAATCCAGAAGGGGGTATTTATAGCATGATAATAAATTCATTAAAAATGTAATATACCCATAATTGTGAAACAAGATTTAAAAAAATAAATCCTAATTCACTAAATCCTAGTGGCATATAGCCTACTAATGCTTACACTTGTTCCTGAAATATTTCTTGGAGGAAAAGTATATTTATTTTTTATTTAAAAAAATGTTATTTCTTGGTTTGAGTAACTGGGTGGTGTCATACTGAAATAAGAATAAACAGGAAAGAATAGGGTTCATGGGAAATTACAATATCTTAGAGACACTGCAGAGAAACAAATATACCTAGATGTTTGGACAAACATGAAACATACTTAGCGCTCAATCTCGCTATTTCTTCATGTTCAGTACAAACCTAGAATCTAAGTGATCTCTTACAGATCTTTAAAAAAATAACTTACAGTGTGTTTCTTAAATATGAAAGTAAGACGTACATTATAGAGGGGATTCCCTGGTGGCGCAGTGGTTAAGAATCCGCCTGCCAATGCAGGGGGCATGGGTTCGAGCCCTGGTCCGGGAAGATCCCACATGCCGTGGAGCAACTAAGCCCGTGCACCACAACTACTGAGCCTGCGCTCTAGGGCCTGTGAGCCACAACTACTGAGCCTGTGCACCACAACTACTGAAGCCCGCGCGCCCTAGAGCCCATGCTCTGCAACAAGAGAAGGCATTGCTCGCTGTAACTAGAGAAAGCTTGCGTGCAGCAACGAAGACCCAATGCAGCCTAAAATAAATAAATTTTTTTAAAAAGGCATACATTACAGAAATATTTGAAAATGGAACTAAACCTAAGAGGAAAACAAAATCTCTGTTGTAATGCCACCACACAATGAACAAGAGATAATCATTTTGACAGGTATATGTACACACTGAAATAATGTATTACTCTACTTAAAAAAACGGGATCTGTATCTGCCTCACACCACACACAACAATTAATTTCCAGATTCCTAAAGGTCAAAATTGAAAATATAAAGAGATAAATGGGTCTTAATAAAAATTCAGAATGAGAAGGATCTTTTTAAGTAGGAAATGAAACCCAAGAGAAAAGATGAACAGATTCACTGTGTAAAATTTTTCCTGTACAGCCAAAAACACCACAAATAAAGTCAAAAGACAAAGCAGCATACTGGAGAAAACATCTGTAATACATACAACCGACAGAGAACTAGACTATTCACCCAGGAATCTTGATTGTAAATGACAGAAACCCACTAGAACCAGTGGAAGCAACAAAAGGAAATGTATTAGTAGTCATTTGTGCATGAGTCTTCAGGCAAGCAAATTCAGTTCAAACCGTGTCATCAAGGCATCATCTATTTTCCTATCTATCTATCTATCATCTACCTCTTAGTAACACCTTTCTGTCAGTCTGTCTCATTTCTAGGTAGCAAGGATGACCACTGATGATTCCAGGTTCGTGTATTGGAATGTCAGGAACCTCAGAGAAAAGGGCACTATCTATCTCCACTGTTACTGTAAAACACATTAGGGATGATTTTCACTGGTTCAACATGGTTCTCACATGTCCATATATGAACAGATCATTCTAGATGCATGAATGGAATACTCTGATTGGCTGAGTTACATGCCCATTTCTGTAACTGGGAAAAGGGAAATTAGCCCCTCCCCAAATACATGAAATAGATTCTTTACAAGGAAGAAGAGTTCTGGAACTGAAAATTGGGGAAAGGAAAAATGTTTTGGGCAGCTAAAATCTAGAGCTATCAGAGACTTTTTACAAATAACAACAAAAAGATGAACTAAATATTTAAATAGCTATAACAATCAAAATTTAATATGTGTATTTTTTATCCTAATAACTGTAAGAATTTATTGCTCAAAAATACTTGCACAGGACTTCCCTAGTGACGCAGTGGTTAAGAATCCACCTGCCAATGCAGGAGACACGGGTTCGAGCTCTGGTCCGGGAAGATCCCACATGCCACGGAGCAACTAAGCCTGTGCGTGTGCCACAACTATTGAGCCTGCACTCTAGAGCCCATGCTCTGCAACAGAAGCCACCGCAATGAGAAGCCCGTGCACCACAATGAAGAGTAGGCCCTGCTCACTGCGACTAGAGAAAGCCCGTGCCCAGCAACGAAGAGCCAGCACAGCCAAAAATTAAAAAATAATTTAAAAAAGAAAACTTGTACATGTATGCAAAAATATATCCAAAGACAGTCACTGCAATGATATTTACAATAGTGAAAAATTAGAAACATTCTAAGTTTTCATCAGTGGAGAGTTGGTTAAATATGGTAAATCCAACTAGGTAGTATCATTAGCCACTTAAAAAATTAGCTTTGTTTTGCCTGACATGAAAAGATATCTACCAAGTATTGTTAGAGAAATATTTACCAGGTATTAAGTCACGTAACTCAAAATTTAAAAGACACAAAAGAGTATATCTTAAAAATTCTTTAACCCCAGTGCCCTGTCATTCATTTCCCTTCTCAGAGACAACCAATGATATCAGGCCTTTTATATTTTTCCAGGATACTTTATGTACATGTAAGCTAATAAATATATATATTTCCTACTATTTATAAAATATTAAAATAATACAGGCTCCTTTTTGCACCCTTCCATTTAATATTATGTCACAGAGATAGTTTCACATCAGCATATTAGCTTATATTATTTTTTATGATTGCATATTATTCCGCTGAGCACTGTATATAGTTTATTTTACCAGTTCGCTTTAGTAGTGAACTTTCAAATTTTTGTAAACTCTTGCTATGAAAAAAAAATGTTGCAGTGAATAACCTTGTCATTTGCACATGCTTAGATACAGCTGTGGGATATGTCCCTAGAAGTGAAAGTGCTGGTTCAAAATGTATGTGCGTTTATATTTAATAGGGAATATATATTTGTTTTATTTACTTTTGAATGAATAACAGTAGCACATAATACCCAGTTCAAAAAAGATTTAGGTGAGAGTGAATGTAAGTCTGCCTCATATGAATTTTTTTCAGAAGCCAGTTTTCAGAGGCAAACAATGCTACCAGCTCCAGAGAAATTACAAGCACATATAAGCATGCATTTGTGTACAGAAGAACCTCCCCTACTCCAGTAGGCTTAAAAAACATTTTTTTGCATTATATTCTATATTAGCATCATTTGTAAGCTTCTTGGAAATACAGATTCTCAGATCCACCCCAAACCTACTAGATCAGAATCTCTGGGGACGGTATCCAGGAATCTTCATAACTACTATCTCTTCAGGTTGTTTGAAGGCTCACTGAAGCTGGGAATCATTGGTCTCCAGAGGCCAGAAGGCTCACAGACAGATGCTGATTAAATAAGAGATGCAGATTTTGGTGTAAAATACTTTATTGTCTTCTCATTCCATCTCAGCCATACACTGTCATCCTTGAGATCCCATCTATAAAAATCATCCCAGGAATGCAGGACTGGTTTAACCTTCAAAAATCAATCAGTATAGGGGCTTCCCTACTGGCGCAGTGGTTAAGAATCTGCCTGCCAGGCTCCCTGACTTCAGACTACACTACAAAGCTACAGTAATCAAGACAGTATGGTACTGGTACAAAAACAGAAATATAGATCAATGGAAAAGGATAGAAAGCCCAGAGATAAACCCAGCACATATGGTCACCTTATCTTTGATAAAGGAGGCAGGAATGTACAGTGGAGAAAGGACAGCCTCTTCAATAAGTGGTGCTGGGAAAACTGGACAGGTACATGTAAAAGTATGAGATTAGAACACTCCCTAACACCATACACAAAAATAAGCTCAAAATGGATTAAAGACCTAAATGTAAGGCCAGAAACTATCAAACTCTTAGAGGAAAACATAGGCAGAACACTCTATGACATAAATCACAGCAAGATCCTTTTTGACCCACCTCCTAGAGAAATGGAAATAAAAATAAACAAATGGGACCTAATGAAACTTAAAAGCTTTTGCACAGCAAAGGAAACCATGAACAAGACCAAAAGACAACCCTCAGAATGCGAGAAAATATTTGCAAATGAAGCAACTGACAAAGGATTAATCTCCAAAATTTACAAGCAGCTCATGCAGCTCAACATCAAAAAAAGAAACCACCCAATCCACAAATGGGCAGAAGACCTAAACAGACATTTCTCTAAAGAAGATATACAGATTGCCAACAAACACATGAAAGAATGCTCAACATCATTAATCATTAGAGAAATGAAAATCAAAACTACAATGAGATATCATCTCACACCGGTCAGAATGGCCATGATCAAAAAATCTAGAAACAATAAATGCTAGAGAGGGTGTGGAGAAAAGGGAACACTCTTGCACTGCTGGTGGGAATGTGAATTGGTACAGCCACTATGGAGAACAGTATGGAGGCTCCTTAAAAAACTAGAAATAGAACTACCATACGACCCAGCAATCCCACTACTGGGCATATACCCTGAGAAAAACCATAATTCAAAAAGAGTCATGTACCAAAATGTTCACTGCAGCTCTATTTACAATAGCCCAGAGATGGAAACAACCTAAGTGTCCATCATCGGATGAATGGATAAAGAAGATGTGGCACATATATACAATGGAATATTACTCAGCCATAAAAAGAAATGAAATTGAGCAATTTGTAATGAGGTGAATAGAGCTAGAGTCTGTCATACAGAGTGAAGTAAGTCAGAAAGAGAAAGACAAATACCGTATGCTAACACATATATATGGAATTTAAGAAAAAAAATGTCATGAAGAACCTAGGGGTAAGACAGGAATAAAGACACAGACCTACTAGAGAACGGACTTGAGGATATGGGGAGGGGGAAGGGTAAGCTGTGACAAAGCGAGAGAGAGGCATGGACATATATACACTACCAAACGTAAGGTAGATAGCTAGTGGGAAGCAGCCGCGTAGCACAGGGAGATCAGCTGGGTGCTTTGTGACTGCCTGGAGGGATGGGATAGGGAGGGTGGGAGGGAGGGAGATGCAAGAGGGAAGAGATATGGGAACATATGTATATGTATGGCTGATTCACTTTGTTATAAAGCAGAAACTAACACACCATTGTAAAGCAATTATACTCCGATAAAGATGTAAAAAAAAAAAAGAAATATTTAGAATATAAAATATAAAAAATATAAGTATAAATAAAATATAAATAAATATTAATATGAATAAATATATAAATATAAAATAAAATATATAAAAATATTTTAAAAATATAAAATTAGTAGATGTTGAACATGATGGAGGGAGGGAAGTCTCTAGAATGATTCCCTTGTTTTAAACTTCATAGGAGGACGAAGTATGAAAAAAATCTTTATTTCATTCATTAATTCACCAAGACTATAACTTTGTCATAGGAAAAAATTAGTTTTATAGAGCTGATATGATATTTAGAAACTATGTTAGTTTTAAGTCATATTCTGTTCTCTTCTGGGCACTGAAGTGGAGTTGAGGCCACTTTATGCAAGTGTCACATATTAAAAAAATCTAGGTTTGTCAAACAAACAAAGTAAGGGTGATTATTCTCTTAATAAAAGCATTCTTTGAAAATCTTTATATGGCATCTTTAAATTATTAGCTCTAAGTATGATTTAATATACCACTCCTCAGAAACATATTTATAAAACCATACATATATAAGGACTTCCCTGGCAGTCTAGTGGTTAAGACTCCATGCTCCCAATGCAGAGGGCATGGGTTCGATCCCTGGTTGAGGAACTAGGGTCCCGCATGACGTGGCCTAAAAAAAAATAAAGAAAAACATACACATATATATACTTTCAAGTTGATTTATGTTTTGTTATTTTAGAGTAGGAGGCAGGTCAATATTTTCTAGGATGCATTCAGTCATTCACTCAATTAACAAATATTTATTGGGTTCCTATTGTATGCCAGACACTGTCCTAGACCGTTCAGTTATAGCAGTGAATGAAAGTGACAGAAGTTCCTGTCCTCATGAAATTCACATTCTAATGGATTGGCCATTTTTTTTTCCCTTTTAAAAATAGGGGGCTTCCCTGGTGGCGCAGTGGTTGAGAATCTGCCTGCCAATGCAGGGGACACGGGTTCGAGCCCTGGTCTGGGAAGATCCCACATGCCGCGAAGCAACTAGCCCCATGAGCCACAACTACTGAGCCTGCGCGTCTGGAGCCTGTGCTCCACAACAAGAGAGGCCGCGATAGTGAAGCCTTGCGCACCGTGATGAAGAGTGGCCCCTGCTTGCCGCAACTAGAGAAAGCCCTCGCACAGAAACGAAGAGCCAACACAGCCCAAAATAAATAAATAAAATTTAAAAATAGGGTATGCCATTTTCCCTTTTGCTAGTTTTTCAGGTATTTTCTACCACAATGCCTTACACACAGCAGGCACCTTCTATGTTTTCATTCAATTGAATAAATTTTCAACAGAACAGAAAGTGAGTCTAATAACATATTGTAAAATGACTTCACAATATTCTGATCTATTGCCAGACTCAGATAAGATGCCAGACTATACATTCTCATTTAAAAAAAAAATTCAGATATATGGTCACAATGTTTAAGTTATTTATCAGGAGAAAAAGACACTACGATTTGAATACTCCTAATTTGCTCATTTAACCTCTCACCAAATAGTGCCCTGTCTTTGCATCACTTCAAACTCTTACAACCCATTAGAAACCAGATTACATTGCCTAAATATTTTATAATTTGCAAAGCATTTTCATATACCAAAAGAATGGAGGGATTTTAAAGCCATTGCTTTTCTAGTATTACCTGTGTGGCACAGAAGACTGAAAACCCACAGCATTTCCTTTCTCCTTTTCCTTGTTAGGACCAGAATCTTGATTTTTAGCTAGGCACACTGCCTCCCAGTATAAGATACTGAATTTCCCAGGCTCCCTTGAGGCTAGATTTGATGAGGAAATTATGGCCAATGAGACATGAAAGTTTCCACAGGGCTCCAGGAAGTCTGTTTAAAGGAATCAAGATTGATCCAAGAGAAGACCCTTTCTGCCCTTTCCTCCTTCCTCCAGCATCGGGATGAAAACCAGACAACTGGAGCCACTTTGGGCCATGAGGCGACCTCGAGAATAGAAAGAAGGATCCCAGGTACCTGATGACACCATAAACCACAATGTCAGACCTGGTACTGCATATCTTGTATATGAGAGAGGAATTAATTTCTAGCTTGGTTTAGCCACTGATATTTTGCATCTGCTGTTATCTCCAGCCAGACCTAACCCTAACAAACATAGCTTGTCGTGTGACTCCAATTAACCATACCAGCAAAGAGTAATATGCCCCCTGCTAAAGTCATCTGTCTTGAGCTCACTTATTTTTCCCTTGAAGCTGCTCTTTTAAACCTGATTTCACTTAGGTTTATAATGTTAGGCTGGGAACAAGGTTAAGCAAACTGATTTGCTGTGATCCCACTTGTGGGGCGGGGCAGGGGGCCCGTGTCTTTCACCTCACCAGACACTGGTCTATCTAGCCTACTGGCAAGGAAGAAAGCAACCACTCCTGGTCCAATTACTTTCCTTTTTGTACCTCTGTACACCTCTTCAAAGAAAAAAAAATCTTCTAAAGAGCAAACCAAGATAGCCTGGGAACAGCATGTAAGATCTGCTGCCCCCAACATCTTCTGGGACCGGCAGACACCTAGCCCCGCATCATCATATTCCCCAGCTCCCTGCAGGCATTACTAATCAATCCTAACACTCACACCTGGTAGGTCCTGACCTGCCTCTGAATCCTTGTCAATATAACTTGTCAGACTAAGCTTTTCTTTGTTTACATGTTAGCACCTTATAAATGCATTTGATATCATTTCTTGGGTTCTAAGCTATTGTTTGATACTGGTTAGCAACTGTAACAGGATGCTAAAGTGGGACTCTTGGTGTTTGTTTTGCGGGGGCTTGAATGCTTAAAATAAGTTTCCAAATTGAGGTGTTGCACATAACATTTCAAGTCAAAACGTTATATAGAGCTTGGAAATAAGGTGGACAAAACTAGATTTGTGACCGTCACAGACAAGCAGACACACAGGTATCCTCCAGCTACCCAAAAGAAATCGTGGAGGTAGCTTCCCCCTTGCCTTAAGGCACCTGGGAGAGGTTTCTAGGGCCTGCTTGATGAGTTGTACGTTCACTGGAACTTCACGAACACAAGGCACTGGTGAAGGACACGCACAGAGAATTCTAAAGGGAAGAGACTGTGGCTACAGGCCTGAGGTGGCCAAGCAAAGATAAAGAAAGAGACAGGACAGCTTGGGCACGAGCGGCAGGACCACACTCAGGGGCAAGGATGCAGGAGTCTCCCTTTGAGTCAGGCGACCAGAGGGCACATCAGGCCTGGAGTCGTTGTGAAAGGGTTCTCTCTGGGAGCTCTACTGGGGTGTGGAGTCAAACGATTCTGCAGGGGGATCTACTGCTGGAGGTACAGGGCTTGAGGGAGACGGAAGCGGCAACTGAAGGAAGCATTGCCTGACTAGTGGGAGCCGCAACGGGGGATTCCTGGGCGTGGCGGACTCTCCAAGAAACCCACAAAACTACCAGAAAGAGAGGGCTTCGAGCAACCACCAGGCCCACATGGCGCAGTGCCAGATCATGACAGCGACACGAGACTGTGTCCTTTTCTCCTAACCCCCTCCCCCCCGGGGCACCTCTCTGAAAGGTCAGACACTGTAGCTAAGCAATCAGAGAGCAAGGTGGGGGAGGGTAGTGAGGGGTGACAGATGCAGTGGACCACAGCCCCTCCCCTCCATGGGTTCCAGGCCTGACCCAATATGTTCTTACTTGCTGAAGAGTTCAAAGTGTGATTATCTCACTGGACTGGTTGCTGTGGTACTGAAAGGATACTGCTTAGGACACAGAGGGCAGGAGGACTTTGGGATCTAGCAGAAATTCCATGCCGGGGCAGGGAAAGAACCAGCCCTTGGACATGGATATAAACGGCTGTGCTGCGAAAGGGTCAAGTTACTCGGTGCCGCCCCCTTCCCGACAACGGCCTCCGCCCTCACTGGGTCCCACTCGCTCAAAAAGGGCAGCTGCAGCCCCCTCGCCATCGGGCCCTCGTGGCCCAAGGACACTGCACGAGTGCAGGACGCTGGGACCACCTGTCCCTTTTGAGAGAATTTCTACCCCGGCTGCTTCTGAAAATTGGAAAGGACGTTTCCTGGCGCCTGGCGCATGAGAAGAATAAGGCCCAGCCTCCTCAAAGTGTCAGTTTTGAAATGCTGTCTGACCCGCCTTAACAGCATTTCCACAGCAATTTGCTGAGTATGTTTGATCACTGGGAAAACCTGAACCAGCTAAATTTGCACTGGGTTTCAAATACAGGAATTTGATGTTAGAAAATTCTGCAGAAGCCAGAGTTGAAACTTTATGGGGCCAAGTGGCATATTCCTTGGCAACTCAGCTAAGCCACCTACCATTAATTTTAAAAAGTTCAGTGAGAACCATGGGCTTACTTGAAACTGTACAAATGACAGTCATCTTGATTTTCTTCCTTTACTTTTTCTTAGCTCAATTTCACATAGCTTATAAACGGTAGGTGTTTTCTGTACTAAAAAGAGATGCACACTAATGGCGTTTTTTGACCCCTGAGTCACTCTTGCTTTGGTCATACACTTTTCACTTAAGGAGCGAGGCACTAAACAGTAAGAATTACCCCAGTAATTTACAGTAATGCAAAACTTGGCTCGGCTTACAGATCAATAGTCTCCAGAAGGCCTGGGACAGATACAGAGACAATTACAAAAAGTCATTATCTATTTGGGAAATATCTGCTCAGCCACCAGATTTCCAGTTGACCTTAACTGAAGATGCTCTTGGCCCAGAAAGCACGATAATACACAGTCCTTGAAACAGCGTCCAGGAAAGGGCGCTGTTTTGTAACATCATGTGTCATAGAAAGAACTGCCTTAACTGGAACTTTCCAACTTCATTTTCCCTGTCCACTTGGCAATACACCAAGAAAGAGACCCAAAGTGATGTACAGTATTCCTTTTGGTGATTTCTCAAAGAACCCCCAAACGTCCCTGAATTTAGATTGCAGCTGTCTTCATTCCATTATGGTAACAGAGGGTGTTTGTTATCATGACTACTGGATCTATCTCCTTGACCTCCTTTTTACAGAGCAAAGGGAATTACCACTATTTATAGTTCACAATGGACACAAGCAGATAGCAAAAGAAAAACAGGTTTTTAAAAAATAGGAAAACAATATTACCTTATAATGGTAATGGGGATGCCATTAAGCACAACAATATTACCTTATAATGGTAATGGGGATGCCATTAAGCACTGTCCCAGCCTGAGGGTCTCTCTTTCAGCTGACAAAACACAGGGCAGGTGGAGCCCAGGTTTACCCTATACGCAGCTCAGCGGCGGAGGGGACGGAGGTCTCTACATGTGTGAACGCTTGTGGGTCAGTGATGGAGACACCATTCAAGGCGGCTCCAACTGCATGAGAAGGACCCAGGACAGGTCTATCAGTCTACTCCCCTCCCCAGTTCCCCCTCTCCCTCCCCGGGCAGCCCCTCCGCATTCTGAGCATCCCCTCTAAAGTCCCAGGTAACTGGCTCTCCATCCCATAAACACTACTTGCAGCGTTCTCTTCTCTGTTTTCTGTGAGTTCCTGTTGCACACTCCCTTTATTGTCTTCCCAAACAGCCAAATTCTCCTCTTTCCTTTCACAACAGACTTTGATTTGCTCATCCAAACTACAGCCCAATCATCACCAGCCAAAGCAATCTGAATTCCTGTTCCTTAGGGGCCAGGAAGGCTCGTCATCAAAGACCTTTGAAAACCTTCAAATAGACCCAGACCCTAATCCTACACACCTGCTGCTTATAAAGTTCAATCAGCCCACATGAAACGCACAATTCCAGGCACTGAGTGCTCACTAGAATGTTCCCTCAGAAAACGAAGTTTAGGGACTTCCCTGGCAGTCCAGCGGTTAGGACTTCACCTTCCAATGCAGGGGATGTTGGTTCGATCCCTTGTTGGGAAGCTAAGATCTCACATGCCTCATGGCGAAAAAAACCAAAACATAAAACAGAAGGAATATTGTAACAAATGCAATAAAGACTTTAAAAATGGTTCACATCAAAAAAAAAATCTTAAAAAAAAAAACAACAAAGTTTACCCTAAAAGCAATCCATAAAAATTATATGTGTAGTTTTCTTACGTCAAAGAAGTCCTGGGCTTCCCCGGTGGCGCAGTGGTTGAGGGTCCGCCTGCCGATGCAGGGGACACGGGTTCGTGCCCAGGTCTGGGAGGATCCCACATGCTGCGGAGCAGCTGGGCCCGTGAGCCATGGCCGCTGAGCCTGCGCGTCCGGAGCCTGTGCTCCGCAACGGGAGAGGCCACAACAGTGAGAGGCCCGCGTATCGCAAAAGAAGTCCTTAACCCTTTTTATGACAATATGTCTGAATTAAATCAAAAGCTCCAGTTTACATAACTTTGAGGCATCTTAAGAGATCTATTTCCAGAGCTGAATGAGCAGTGGGTGGACCAAAGCTCTCTTCCTAAAATATTTTTTTAGGTTTGTTCAAGCACACAGGGTACCAATATCTGAAAGTTGTATGCCACCATGTTGTAATAATTTTTATCTGGAAAGATTCTTATTTTTTCATCAATAATTATGCCTAACATTTGTCTAGCACACATTGTGTGCCAGTTTTCCATTATTTAATTCTCAAATCACCCTATGAAATAGTCTCTATTAATATCTCTATTTTAGAGATAAGGAAACTGAAAGGATGAGTTTAAAAAGGATGAATTCTGAACAGTATCATTTCAGGGTTACATATAGAAACACGCTGAAGGCTCTTGACACAGAAAGCCAGTTTGCTTTCTGGAAAATTTGTGTGCTCACTCATGTACACACCGGTAATCTACATCACCTTTTCCACCACACACTCACCAAAACACTGAGATTGTCGTTTAAAATATTTAATCATTTGAGAGGGGAAACTGGTATCTTATTGTGGTTATTTGAATTGTCTTTTTAAAATTTCCTATTTTCTACTAGTTTAATTTTGTAATATAATTAAATAAATTTGATTGCCATAAATCTTAAGGAAATGGATTAAATGCTTCACTATTTTACCTGGTGCCAGACTTAGCTATTTTATTCTGAAAAAAATTAGAAAAGGGGGAAGCTAAAAGTATCCCACACTTCTACAGCTTGTTTCAGAAACAGAAACAGCTTCTTTACTCTGAGGAACCACTAAAAAGTTTGTTCCTCTTCTCAACAGCCAGCAGGTCCCCACCAGCATCAGTATCACCAGAGAAGCTGAGGGCGGCACACCCATGTGATTGGAAGCAAGCGGACAAGCATGTGTCCAAACTAGGTTGAGCCTCATGCTGCATTTTCTCCTTTTTTTATATAAACGCATCACTGGCAACGGTCATATTACGGTGTCTCCACATGCTGAGAATTTTATGCAATGTAATGAATACCCAGTTACGAAACATGCAAATCCCAATACCTGTGCTCGAGTATAAGGAAGTGGGTCAAACAGAGCAGGTCGCTGCCCTTTCACACTGCCTCAAAGGGTTGCATCAAACAGGATGATGGGTGTTGCAAGGGGCAGAGACCACAAACCGTCTGCTGCCACCACTGCCAGGCACCACGGAACCTCATTGTTGCTGCTCCCTTAACCCTTTCCTGGCAAACAGCGCCTGACACATTGCAAGAAGGCAGCTCTAACTAAAATGTACAATCAGGCAAGAGAAAAACAAAATCAGATTAGCTATTTTAGAATACATCTGAATTCCCAAGTGTGATGACTCCCAAATGAAATCACTGTTTCTAACCCACATAGCTAAAGGCAACTGAGAAACAGCAGGAGAGAAGCTACACCCTCAAAAGAAGCTGGCTTTCTGCTCTGGCTGGCTTTGTTAGAGCATATTCTGCCCCGAAATACCACGATGAGATATGTCCTCCAAAGAGCTATGTCTTCCAGAAGATAAGTAAAGGCTGCTCTAGGAAAGCAGGAATCACGCTCAGATGAAAGGTATATTCGTTTCCTAGAGCTACTGTAACAAATTACCACAAATCAGTGGCTTAAAACAACACAATTTCGTTATCGTATAGTTCTAGAGGATTTATGTCTGAAATGGGTCTCACTGGGTTTAGGGTTTAAGTCACGGTGTCGGCAAGGCTGCGTTTCTTCCGGAGGCTCTAGGGGAGAATCCATTTTCTTGTCTTTTCCAGCTTCTAGAGGCTGCCTTCATTCCTTTGCTCATGACACCCTTCTATCTTCAAAGCCAGCGATGATTCTGTCTCTCGCTGTCATCTCTAATATTTCCTCTTCTTTCTCCGTCTTTTGAGGATTCTTATCCTCTTGACAATGGTCCCACCCAGATGATCCAGGATAATCTCTCCATCTCAAGATCAGCTGATTAGCACACCTTAACTCCACCTGCCAACCTAAATTCTCCCATTGCCATGTGACATGACACCGTCACAGGTTCCAAGGATTAGGACCGAGACATCTTCAGGGGACCGTTATTCTGCCTACCACAAGAGGGAACACCGGAGACGTTAGTTTTGTATCTCTAATCCACACAGCAAACGTCAAGGTGGGACGCCTACGATATAAGAAACTGAGGTTTTGAGAATTTAAGTAATTTTCCCAAAGATATTCTTCTAGTAAGAGACAGCTGGAACATGACCCCTTTCATCCTCCACATCATGCCCCCATCCAGGAGGGCAACCCTGGCCCTTCTACTAAATCCCATGTCAGATGGAGCCTGAAGACTATTTGGCAGGAACCTCAGAGGAAATTCCTCTTCCTTTGGGAATTTCAGGGGGTGCTGGTGAGGAGAGAGATTTAGGACACTTGGCCTTGACTTCATGTGGAATTGCACCCACTGTGTGACTCTGGGCAATTTACTAAAACTTTCAGGTTCTCAGTATCCTACACTGTAAAACCAAAGATTTGGACTGGATGGGGTCTAGCATTCCTTCCAGCTCTAAAATTCTAAAATCGAATAATCCTCTGGGTGAAACCACTGTGTTGCAGGACAGTGCTACATGATGCATGTTTTGTGGATCCCTGTCAGTCCACAGACTATTTGTTACCTATCTGGTAGTCCGTTCAGGCTGCTGTGACAACACAACACCGACTGGGTAGCTTGTAAACAACAGAAGTTTATTATTCACAGTTCTGGAGCTGGAAGTCCAAGACCAAGGATTTTTGTCTTCAACTTGTTTGGTAAACTTGGCGTTTTTTCCTCTGCTTTTTTGTTCCGCCCAGGGAACTGAATTAACAGTAGTAACATTTATAAAGTGTATTATGAGAAACACTAATTTTTAGAAACAAATATATATTTTAAATACAGGAAGAATTTCCACAGGAAGACTTTCTGTTACATGGTAGGCATGGATGTACAAAACGCCTTTATTTCACTTCACTCTCATATAATAATTTAGGTGAGTACAGAGTTCCAGGCTGATGACTATTTCACTTCAGCACTGTGACATTTATCTTTTGTACCTATTGTTGATAAGTCTGTTCTCTGCATGACTACTGTTCTTTTGTAGGTAACCTATGGATCCTCTCATTGTGTTTAGTATTTCCTTGTTGTCTTTGATATTCTGAAGTTTGACCCTAATATATTTAGTGTGGACTTGGTTTTATTGTTTATGCTTGGGAATTCAGAATGCTTCTTCAAACTGAGACTGCATACTGTTCCTCTCTAGAAAATTCTTAGCCATTGTCTCTTCATTGGCCTCTCCCTCCTTCCCTCTATGCTTTCCTTCTAGATGTAATTTTTTAAAATCTCTTATTTAGTTCCCCATGTCTTTGAACTTTTCTCATGTATATTTCCATCTCTTTATTTTGGTGTACTGCATTCAAGACGATTTCTTCAAATTTACCTTCCAGTATTTCAGCTGTTCCTCACATGCTGTTTAATTCATACAAGTTTTTTTCAATGACTTATTTCTAGAAATTCTATTTGATTCTTTCTTAACTCTCTTTTTCATAGAACCTATGCTGTTATTATGATTTCTAAGCTTATGAAAAATTTGGTCACTATAAATATGTTTATTTTATAGTTTCTTTCAGATTATCCTGTTATTTAAAATTCTCAGCACGTTAATCTCTTATTATATATGTTAACTCTCTTTCATGATAGCTGATTTCCTCTTTGAATAGAATTTTTTTTTTTTAATTGTACTCATCTTTACTAGGAGTTAAGTTTTCACTGGGAGTAGCAGGGAGCCTTGGGTTCAGACACTCTTGCATTTGTTTTGGCCGCGACTCTAGACCTTTCGATGCCTCTGGATCAGTTTGTACGTTCACTTCTTGGCTTGAGTTTCACAGTCCATACAAGCAGGATACATTGATAAGTCATGCCTGTTTGTGGTTCATGCCCAGATTTTTCATTTTTTATGGGTGACATTTTCCCCCATGTGCCCATAGATACGATTAATTTTCCCACAACTTCCTCAAGCAAGTGGCCAACATTTTTCTAATATTGTATTTATTTCCAGAACTGCTCCAGGGCTTTGCTCACAGCCCTTCAGATTCCATTTTTAGCAGGAGTGTCCTTGCTCCAAACCTGCCAACTCCCCCACCTTTAGCAGTAGTTACCATAAATCTTTTTCTTTTTTTAAATTTTATTATTTTTATTGATTAGTATTAATAATGTATCATTGATGTGGGAGTTACACTCTTTTTTTCTTCTGGTTTTTTTTTCTTTTCTTTCTTTCTTTCTTTTTTAACATCTTTATTAGAGTATACCATAAATCTTTGGTCCAGCGATAAGAAAGGAAGCTACAAACAGACAAAACCAGACGGGACCAGCTGGGACCAAGATGCTGAGGAATCTGACCTCCAACAGACCCTGAGTCTCATTATACGCTGATTTTACCACATTAGCACATAAAATAACACACCCTCCTGCAGCCAAAACCTAAGAATAAGGACCCAAAAAGGATAAAAAGGGGGTAGCACCCCTCTCCCTCTGAAAAAGCCCTGCCCCTTCTCCAGCGGACTAATGCATATGCCTCCCCTCGCTCCTCCTCCCTTTGCCTTTAGTGTTTAAAATTAAACCACTCTCCCCAGGTAGGTGAGAAGCTGATCTGTGAACCTAGTTCCCGCTTCTCCATTCCTTGGCCACTGAATAAAGCTTGTGCTGTGCTGCTATCTCAGCTTCGGTTTCCTTATTCACCTACTGAACCCAAGTGGAAAAAGAACCCTCCCCTGCAGAGACAGAGGGCCTCTGTGGGGCTAGGGCCCGGAAGAGGGTCCCTACGACTCAGTTAGGTAACATATTGGATCACCCCCGACTCCGTTGGCCAACTCTGCCCCACCCCCAACCCTGCCCTTTTCCTGTCCAGGGCAAAGTCCAGCTTCAACTCTGCTTGGGGTTTGGAAAGTTCTCATCCCCTGAGCTTCATCATTGGAGTTGGCATCCTCCAGCCACTCCCTTCACAGTTCTGAGATTTTGTTAAAACCAAACATTTTCCAAACTCAAAATTCGCCATCTTAGTTTGCTACTTTAGAAAATCCCTGGGGAAACTTAGAATACTAGTGGCATACCTCTGGTGGTTCCAGGTGTCAACTTGGCTAAACTAAATGGCATTTTCCAGCATCTCCTTCCCGGTAGGTTTCCAGGTAGAAAGAAACCACAGGAGTTACATTTGCACGCGGCACCGGCCCTCTCTTCCCGCTGGAGACTGAGGGCGAGTGGAGCCTGACGCAGCGCACGCGCATCGTCATGGCTCTGCCGGCTTCTCTTGCTGAGGCGGGGCGGCGGCTGCGCCCAAAGCCCCTCCAGCTCCCGCGAGATCAGCAATACAGAACGAGAACACCAACGGTGTACCGTTCAGTTGTCCGGGAAAATCAATACTTTTAGTACGATGCCTTGTTTGTACTAGCATAGTTATTGCATATGCATTTGTATTTACTCTCCTCTTGCATTTGCATGAAACTCATGACAAAACTTTCTTTTGTGAACATCGGAACAACGAAGTCTCGGCGGCGTATTTCATGTTTCTTCTGGTGAGACTCATTTGCTTGCAAGCAACACAAAACTTAAAGCTAACTCAAATAAAGGGACTTCATACAGGACACGAATAAAGTAATAGGGAAGGTGGGCTGTCTTTCAAACTTGAAAGCACGTCCTCTTACCAGGACTGGATCTGGATCCACAGACACCCTAGGGGTCTGAGTAGCAGCTGTGGCATTCCTTCACTCTTGGGCTGTGGTTTGAATACGACTTATCTATACTCTGTGGGTCCCTTTATTCTTGTCCTACGGCCAAGAGGTTTTTTTTTTTTCTCTTTAACTTTTCTCATTGCTTTACCTTCACTTCTGTTTTTTGTTTTTTTTTTTATGCGGGCCTCTCACTGTTGTGGCCTCTCCCGTTGCGGAGCACAGGTTCCAGACGCGCAGGCTCAGCGGCCATGGCTCAGGGGCCCAGCCGCTCCGCGGCATGTGGGATCTTCCCTGACCAGGGCACGAACCCATGTCCCCTGCATTGGCAGGCGGACTCTCAACCACTGCGCCACCAGGGAAGCCCCACTTATGTTTTATGTGAGACTTTTTCGGTATTATTTTTTAGCCCTTTACTTTTTTGGAACTATCATTTTTAACCTCAAAGAAATTTGCCTTCCTTTGATTATTTTTATAGTATCTCATTCTTGTTTGGGATGCAATATACCTTCTCTTAACACACTGAGGATATTCGTTTTTTAACTTTTTATTTTGAAATAATTATAGATGGTTGGGAAGTTGCAAAGATGTATAAAGATGTAACACCAGGAGGTCCCAAGTACCCTTTACCCAGTTTCCCCAAATGGTTATATCTTACGTTTACTTACTTGTAACACAATATCAAAACCAGGAAACTGACATTGGTACTATGTGTGTGTCTAATTCTATGTTATTTTATCACATAAGATACATCACCACCAAGATCAGCCTTGCTATCCCTTTAAAATCTTACCTTCCCTCGTCCACCATAGAATGTTAATTTATTTTTTTCTGTTTTCAGCATGATCTGTTTCCTCTATATTTGTTCTTTCCTTCCTCCCTCCCTCCCTCCCTCCCTTTCTTCCTTCCTTTTTCTTTCTCTTTCTCTCTCTCTCTCTTTCTCTCTCTCTCTCTCTTCCATTTTGTAGCTACCCACAAAATGTCTGGTGATCTTGCCTATTCTTTCATATTTAAGCACGAAGCTAATTGCAAGTTCAGTTGTGAGTATTTGTGGGGCGTCACCCCAGGGAGATCAATTGGCAAGTTCCCGTTTTCACTTGGGGGGAGGGAGGTCCTCCAGTGCTGGTGCCTGGGATCTTTTTGCTTGGTTTATTCACAGGCTTCAGAGAAGAATCCTCGGAGTGTGGGGTGGGGGATGAGAGCCTACTGTTCAATGGGCAGATTTTCACTTAAGTCCCTTGTTTTCAACTTGTATCCCATCTCTCCCCACCCCACTTCGCTATGATTCTCCCAAGTTTCTTAAGGTCAGTTTCTCTAGAGAATAAGCCTCCAGACTCTGAGGGGTGGGGAGGGCAGTTGCCAGACTTCATGAGGATGGGAAGGACGGCAAACTGCTCCATAGACAGACTTCCAGAACATCCCCATTCTCAGCGTGTTGCCTTGTGGGACTGCATACCTTGGGAAGCCTTTCTGTGGGTCCGAAGAGGAACCCTTGGCTTCCCATCCTGCCGCCTTCTTTGCAAATCCGCCATCACCCAAAACTGTGTTGAAATCTCTCTCATCTGATGCTGTTTCGTATCCGATTCACCTTGTCCTCTTGGATTTTTTTATTTATTTATATTTTACTACCTTTACAGTCATTTTAATAAGATTCTAGGAGGGAAGGTGGGAAGGAGCATGTCGTTAATCTGCCATGCTTATGCAGCACACAACAATCATTTTTTTAAAAACAATATTTGAAATATACGATGAAAACCAAATTTTTCTCTGAGTACATTTTCAATATAGATGTAACATGGGAGTTTAGTTCAGACAAGGCATTACAAAAAAAGATTGATTCCTTCCACAGCTTCAGGACAGAAGTAATATTTTTTCCTCATTTGCCTTGAAAACTTTGTTGGGTGATATACGGCTCTATCTTCCACATATATTTACCCCCCTTTGCTGCTACTGCATTATCAGTGTTGTGAAATTTGCCAGGATATGTGAGGAGGGCTAAGTTTAAATGAGCTCCAGACAGTAGGAACCTTTTGTCTCTGGAGTTAATTACCTCTAACGAAAGACAGGGACCCACAGGGCTCTTTCTTTGGGTTCTTGGCGGACGACTTGAATGAACGATGATTTTGTCGGCTCTTCTTTGTCTTATAGAATCCACACTGCTTCTGACTGACCATGGCCCAAGGGGATGTCAAACAGGGTGGGAGGGGGCTGAGTACAGGGGTTATTCATTGAAAAGTTGGCTTTGAAAGATATGAGTAAGGTCTCCTGAAGGTTGAAGACTGGCAACAAGCATGGAAGCATGAGAGAGACCCCATCAAGGAGAAAGAAGGTAGTAAGAATGAGAACAAAGAGATAAGTGGACAGTAATGGAGAGAAAGACAGTGGAGAATATATAAGCGAAAACTGAAAGCAATATGAAAGACAAGACACATACCAAACAAGAAGAAAGCTAGGACCATTAACCAGCAAATACTGACCTGAACAGAATTGAAGTCAGCACACTCATTCACTTAACAAAATTCATTAAATCTCTACTGAGCAGCTACTATGTACAAGCCCTGTATAGGACAGAATAAAATAGACCATAAACGTATTTTTTTTAAGTGAGAAAGGAAAATATCAGATAGTAAGAATTAAAATAAGGTGAAGTAGTTAAGAGTGACAGGTGTCTCAAAGTGGTGATGTTTAAGCTCAAATTTTAATGACCAAAGGGAACCAGCCCTGTAGCTATCAGGGCAGGTGATCAGCAAAATGCAACTTTCTGTAATTTGGAAACTATTTCAAAATAAAAACGTTTAAAAAAATAAGGTATTAGAGCTAAGGAAGAGAAAGAGAAGTAGGGAGAGAAAGAGAAAGTGAAGGGAGAAGAGGAGGAGACCTTGGAGGAGAAGGAGTAGGGGGAGGAGAAGGAGGGGGAGAGGGAGGAGGGGGAGGGGGAGAAGGAGGGAGAGAGGGAGGAGGGGGGGAGGACTATTCCCTCTGAGCACATACATACCCACAGGCTGTCCTGCAATATGATTCCTCTCCATAAACACACACCATCAAGGTTGCCTTTGCCATGAGGTCTGTAGTCTGACACCGCCTTCAAAACTTTATCTTCATTAAGCAATTTAGTTGTAGGAAACTAGAGACCCAAACAAATTGCTTTGAAAAAAAGTGGGGGACAGGCTGCTGCAGAAACCCTCCATCTCCTTCAGCCCTTCCCTGGCACACGGTCCCGTCCGGCTCATGGCCCTTGCGCCTCCTGCGGTGTGTGTGCTCCTCTGTGACACCTCAGCCCCGTCCCCTCACCTGCTGGCTCGGAGTGGTCACCCAGGCCTCCCTCGCCCCTTTCTGCCTCATGATTTGTCAGCTGAACCCCCACTGCTCATCACCTCTGTCTTTTGATAACTTAGATCTCAGGGAACAGGGGACCCAGCCAGTTGAAGGACTGGACACCCTGGGCTCAGGTGTGACTGGAGAGGAGGGAGGAGGACAAAATATGGGTGTCTGCGCCCCAGGGACTGTGGGTGGAGCAGGCTCCCTTAAAGGGGCCCTGGGTGTGAAAAATGCTCTCAGGCTCAGCCTGTCAAATGCCATCTTGAATACGTCAGTCCTCCGAGCTCGTCCGGAGGAAAGGACCAGTACAGAATCCGGTGTTTCCCTTTTTTTTTTTTTTCAATCTCTCTCTCTCTCTCTCTCTCTCTCTCTCTCTCTCTCTCTCTCTCACACACACACACACACACACACACACACACCCCAGCAGCTGCCTCTCATTTCAGCTCGGCACTGCTGTTAACCCATTTGATGCCGTTCTTCCTTCCAGAAAGATTGTTTCCATCCTGCCGTCCAATTCCACAGAGAATGTTCCTGGAGTAGATTTCCTGCCACTATGTTGGTTTTGTAAGTCATGCCAGCTCCACAGTTAGCCTCCTGTGGCTATAACTGCAAAATCCGGTTGTCGGATTCCGTCATCTGCAGGGTCTCTATCGGTTCTCACATCTGTGGTTCAGCAGCTCAGGGGAAATCCGACGGAGGAGGCGGGCAAAACTGCCTGCAGGGCTTTCCAACTGGATTTGAAAATGCTTGGAGGCAAAACTGTGTGGCTGGCGCCCTCTTGTGGGCACATCTGACACCTCGAACAGCCACCGAGCCTTGAGGAAATCACAAAATCAGAGCACCAGCAAAACACTTAGATAATGGTTAACGTTGAATTGAGGGCTTAGTAAATGTGCCTGCTGGCCGTTATCTCCATTAACCCTGTGGCACCCCTGCCTGGTGGTGATGCTACTACTTCCACTTTAGATGAAACTTAGGAACCCCAGGCTGAAGCCACCTGTCCAAAGTCACAGCTCACAGAGCGATCCCAACTCAAGAAGCAGGATTCCAAGCTATATTTCAGAACTCGACATTATGCTGCCTCATCAGAGGAAAATGCCTTTAAATGTTTTTTAAAATGCAAAAACCACGTTGGAGATCATCTTGCCAGCATCTCCCCAAATGGCCCACGGTCTGGAGGTCGTTCTGCATGAGGAAAATAAAGTTATGGGTCTGTGATGGTGGGGACAGGGTGGCAGAGTGTTCTATGATCAAACGAGGCTGAGAAACGCCGGGTCGAAGAGCACTTACGGTGATGCTCCTGTCTTCATCATGCCAATGTGTGTGGAGAAAGAAGGTGATGGGATGCGCTCCGTAAATCTCAAGCTC
Organism: Leucopleurus acutus; assembly: GCF_964270905.1. Classification (NCBI taxonomy): domain Eukaryota; kingdom Metazoa; phylum Chordata; class Mammalia; order Artiodactyla; family Delphinidae; genus Leucopleurus; species Leucopleurus acutus. The sequence continues at coordinate 20,516,669 of NC_139160.1, read as the reverse complement.
GTTAGACCAGGGTTTCTCATTATATCTTAGTTCCTCAACCTTATAACACCCTGGGAGGAATAATTCTTTGTCTTGGGGACTGTCCTATGCATTGTAGGGTAGTTAGCAGAATCCCTGGCTTCCACCCACTAGAAGCCAGGGCCGCCCCCCTTTCCTAAGCTGTGACAATCAAAAATGTCCCCAGACATGGCCAGATGTCCCCTGAGGGGCAAGATCAAAACGACTGCTTTAGACCACAGAACTCTTTTCTTCATGGAGCAACTCAAAGGACTAATGTTCCAGGGAACTCACTGCTGGAAACACTGATTTCGTTCATTTCTGCTCAGTTTCAAGGCAAGGAGATGAAGGCCCAGAGAGGCGAGGTGACTTGTTTATGTCAGTCGCATAACTTAAGCGATGCAGGGAAGACCTATGTTTCCAAATAAACCCTGGCCCTTTGGGCTTCAGGCCTATCCTAGCCTCTCTTAGGTGACACTGACAATGTGGGCTGGGGGTGGGATCAGGAGACAGCCCTCACTCAGCTCTGTGAAGCCCTATCTTTGTCACTGGTGCTGCGTCAGAGATATTCAAATACTGTACACATTTTTTTTTCTTCTCTTATTGAGGCAGCTCATGGACCCAGGGCACTTAGACACTCACTGAAGGACAGACCAGCTCATGGCTGACCCTGTGGTCCTACTGTAATGAATTTCTGGTTTTCAACCAAAAGGAAGAAAAAGGCTAAGTTCAGAAAGAGTCCCTTTTCCATACTGGATTCTCCAATAGTCACTTTTCTTTGTGGATTTCCTAACAGTGGTAGTGTTGGGGCCAAAGTTGGCATCTCACACCTTCTTTCCCTCAAGAACCTTTGGAATGGGGGCAGATTTCCATTTATTGAGGCCGATTTGAATGTGGAATTAGGATCGGGGTGTAAATGACAGGGGGTCAGTTGACTTTGGGAGAGCACACGCTGTGCTTTCTGAGGCCAGGACGCCACAGGAGCGGGAGGTTGGACCAGGTGCAAATTTAGGTTCCACTCTGCCTCTCCATGGGCTTGACGTGTAGCCCATTCTAGAAGCAGGGACACACCTGATGCCTCTCTGTCCACTTCAACTTGGGGTTTTGACCACCTGGATTCTACCCTTGAGAAAATAAGGAGGTATTCTGTGACCAGTTGCTCCTGGCTTGGGGTGATGAGTGCTTGGTGCTCTGCAAAGCAGTTCTCACCCTTAAAACGCACACACGCAATAGCGACAATATTCACCATCAATTGTATTGTGCTTCCCAATGCAGCCAGTACTGCTCTGATGCTTTACACTTACAACCCATTTAATCTTCACAACCCCGTATGGCAGACGCTGCTGTTATGTACATTTTACAGATGAGGAAACTGAGACACAAGCATTACATAACTTGCACAAGGTCATAGAACTAGTAAGTATGAGACAGCTTTGAAACTCAAGTGGTCTGGATTCTGAGGCTCCTAAGCTTTGCTCTGCCCATCGCCCCTTCTCCACGCCCCCACCCCAGCCCCAGGTCTAAGAACAGCCCTGGGAGTTCCACCTTTGAAGAGGTAAAGACACTGTAGATTTAACCAGGAAATCACTCCTGGTGCAGTGTGGTGCTTTGTAATGGCTGGAAAGATAGGATAAACCAACTCTTCCTTATAAAAAGGTGATATGTTGTCCTTATGGGAACATGACATGTTTAAATTACAATCTGATCGACCACTTTCCTAAAGGGTGATTTTCTAGATTATAATAATGATTGATTCGCTGCTGCTTTGCCTGTGGAGACACCAAAGTGAGCTTGAAATGCTGTTGATTTTGGTAGCTTTGATGTGCACGCGTCACCGCTTGAGGCTCAAACTCAAAGCTGTGCTGCCACCTGCTGTAGAGATGGAGGATATATTTTCTTCTCTTTCCTCAACAACGTTAACAGTCATAGAAACAAAGGAGGGAGAGGGGAGATGACCAGTCTCAACCGATCCCCCCAAGTGCTGAGTGGGTGCCTAGCTGCGGTCATGGCCAAAGATGTAATTTTGTTACTGCCTTTCTTCTCACAATGGAGCCTAAGTATACTTCGAGGTCTTAATCACAACATTGACGCCTGGACAACAGACCATCAACTTCTCTCAACTCCACTGCTGCCATTGCAGTCTGCGGCACCATCAGCTCTTGCCTGGACCTGGGTTGCCTCCAGCTGACCAGCCAGCTACCACTTCTTCCCCTAAACATGCCCTTCTCCGGGGTGATCACTATTTATTTATTTAACTTTTTATTTTATACTGGAGTATAGCCGATGAACAATGCTGTGATAGTTTCAGAAGCAAAGCAAAGGGACTCAGCCATACATGTACATGTACCCATTCTCCCCCAGACTCCCCTCCCATCCAGGCTGCCACGTAACATCGATGATCACTTTTTTTTTTTTTTTTTTTTTTGCGGTACGCGGGCCTCTCACCGTTGTGGCCTCTCCCGTTGCGGAGCACAGGCTCCGGACGCGCAGGCTCAGCGGCCATGGCTCACGGGCCCAGCCGCTCCGCAGCATGTGGAATCTTCCCGGACCGGGGCACGAACCCGTGTCCCCTGCATCGGCAGGCGGACCCTCAACCACTGCGCCACCAGGGAAGCCCACGATGATCACTTTTAAATGTAGATTAGACCATGCTACTCCCCTTCACGCAATCCTCCAATGGGCTTCTGCTTCACACAGAACGAAATCCAGACTCCTCCGCATGGCCTCGGCAGCCTCACGTGATCCAGCTCCTGCCTGCTCTCTGATTGCTGCCTGGGTTGCTCTAGCCTTGATCTTCTGGTTTTTGGACACAGCAGGCTTCTCGGCACTTTGGGGCTTCAGCCTTTGCCATTTTTCCTGCCAAAGAATGCTCAGGCCACGGATCTTTGCAAGTCCTTCTGCTCTTTGCTATTTAAGGCTCAGAATCAACGTCATTGCCCCCAGAGAGAATTTCTCCGGCCATTTATTTTTAAGATAGAAAACCTCAGTCTCTACCACATAACAGATGCACAGTAAATATTCTTTTTCTCCCTTTTTCCAGACATCCCAGGCTCTGGTGCTGTTAACACAGACAAAGCTGGGGGCAAAAGATTTATCGTTTGAAGTCCTTACCTGCCCCCAGCTCTGAAGTTGGTACGAAACTGGGAGAACACAATAACCTGTTAGCATAAGTGAGTGTAGCTGGGAAGGCTGAGGGGACAGTCATATGTAGGTGAGTTTGGCTTGTGTTGATGCGAGGCTGAGGCCCTCAGGACACGGAGGTCTAGTTGGAGCATCAGAGGACCTCGTTAAAGGAACTGGACTAAACTAAGGGAAGGCCGGGGTCCATAGCCATCCTCCCCCTACACACCTGCCTGTTCACCCTTACAGTTACCCACACCCTGGGTCCCCTACTGCTACCACCAATCCACATTTATAAAAACAAACACCTCCAGATTAGGTCTCTCCTCTCAGGCTGAACATCAGAGAGGGGTCTTGGGGCAGAGAGAAACGAGAGAGTGGAAGGAAAGAGGATGTTTCAAGGCCAGACCGGAAGTCATGGTCATCACCTCCACTTGAATTTCACCGGTCCCTCTTTTGCTACATTGGCTGAGCCAGATGCATGGGGCTAGGACCATGTGCCCAGGAAGAGAAGAGCAATACTGATGGACATGCTACAAGCTGGAGACACATCTTTCTTTCTGTTTTTTTTTTTTATAGACTCATGGTTCATGGGAGCCACTGTCCATTAACTTGATGTAATAAAGATTGCCCACCAGCTACTAATAAGCCATCTTCTGTTCAATATTAATAGAGAAGCTGTCCCCAGAGGCCTCCCTCTTCAGTGGGAAGGCACGGTGCTCTTGTCTGCCACTTGTGGGGTCCATAATGAGAAGAGTTCAGGGGAAGGAGTTCAGATCCTGGTAACTAGAGTCTGGGCTCTAGTCCTTTCCCAAAGGTACCTTTATGTGCCTGGAAAAGCACCCCCCCAACAGATGGCCTATGGAATAGCATCGTTAATTTGTTTTCAATGTTGAAATTTGTTTCAAGTGAATGGGACCGAGGGCAAGAACAACAGAGTGGGGATAGGGCGGTGGCAGAAGGGGACACTTCCCAAATGAGCCTCTGCCTAGGTGTGGCAGGAGGGCTCTGTGGGCGGAAGGGTGCTTTGTGGGCTCATGGCTCTGGACGCCAAGACTGGACCTAATGCATCCTGGCGGCCTCCCTGCAGCCGCCTTCCTCTTCTCGCTGAAAGGAACAGTGTAGACGTGTGATCGAGGAGTTGGGAACCTCAGTCCCTGCCGCCACGGCTCAGCTGGTTTCACGCCAACCAGCTATCACATACACGAAGCCTCCGTCACAAGACTTCTCAAGGTCATTTCCGAAGGGGGACGTGGGAGAGAATCTCAGTGTCTCATCGTCAACATCCTTTATAAGGTGCTTCCTTATAAGGATCTCTGTCTTTAAATAATCCCTCAACTGGTTTGGAAAGAGGAATCAGAGTTCTCTTTTTCACTTCACCAGAAACTAAAATAGTGCTTTCATGAGTGATGTCACAGATGGCAGACTGCAAATACAACTGGAAAACCTCAGCCTAAAACTGAGAAAACACGCTTCTCCGCTTCCTCCCACACGTAGGGCCAGCTCTCCTGGCCGACAGGACTAAGGATCTGAGAGATTAACCCCAGAGTTGAGGCAAATCCTGTGCTCCTCTCTGCATTTTCTCAGGCTCCTGCCTGCACCTCCAGGCATCTCTCCTCCCAGGGCCCCTCCTGACCTTCATCTTTCTGAGTTCCTGCCTCCATGCTCCTTGCCTCTGCTGGATGCTGCATTTTCATGTCAAATCCTCACATCCACTACATATCGTTATTATCCCCCAGTTTTCAAACAGAAGCTCAGGTACTGATAATTTAAGTAGCGTGGTCAGAGTCACACAGGTAGGAAGTGGCAGGTCTGGGATTCGGTCCATAGTTCTGGCCAAAGATTCTTACCCAAGTCATCACACCAGGACGACTTTGGGATGGCTCAGCCTCCTTGCCCCATGTCCCCTGGTATAACTCCCTACTTGCAGCTGAGAATCACGACTGTAAAGACATGTTATTGGGATTTTCCAAGTAAAGAGTATAAAGGCAGAAGGTTGATCCCTGAGATCCTGGGACTGAACCTCAGTGCCTCACGGTGGGCGATGGCCTGATGAGAAACGCTAGGTCTTCGTCTACCTTCCAGCAGCCATGGGAAAACCAGGCAAGGAGTAAATCCCAGTAAAGAGCAAAATATGTCACAACTAATTACTTCCCTCCGGGGTGGGCTGAGGACACTTCTCTGTTCCAACAGGTACCTTACTGGGAAGGAGCCTCTGTTACCAGGGCAGGGAGGAACCACAGCCCAGTCAGACCTGTAGACTGGTGATTTAAATGGCCTCATTCTTCCTCAAAATAAAAAACCAAAAGCATCACTTCCTGGTAGCTCCTGTGCACTCTTCCTCAATATCAGAAATGTGTCTCACACCCATACACACATGCACACACACACACACACACTCACCAGTGCCTTACAGACCTGGCAGCCTGAACACAAAGCCCTTCAAACAATGCATAAGCCACAGCACCTCCCTCAAATCAACGCAAGGGAAGAATGTGAGAAAACACTCAGCCAATGCCACCAGCTGAGGTTTGACCAGCACTTAGAAGTTAAAGTGGTTTTTTTTGTATAATCTAAGAAAGATGCCACGGAAGAAGTGGGAGTTGGAACATGGTCTTTGGAGGCAGGCAGCATGCATAACTTGTGGGAACCTAGGTAAGTTACTTCTCTAAGCCTCAGTGCCCCTCCCTGTAAAATGGAGATATTGACGTGAACCTCGTAGGACTGTTATAAGGAACATCAACATGCCCCTCGGGCCCTAGATTCCTAAGACAGAATGTAAGCTATGGGTAAAAATGAAACAGTGTCTTAAATTTCATCTCATTTATCTTATCCTATGTGCCTGAATTTCTATTTAAAAGAGACCTAGCTTGGACTTCCCCGGTACCCAGTGGTTAAGACTCCCCGCTCCCAATGCAGGGGGGGCCGGGTTTGATGCCTGGTCGGGGAACTAGATCCCGCATGCATGCCACAACTAAGAGCCCGCATGCCACAACTAAAGACCCACACGTGGCAAAAAAGATCCCGTGTGCTGCAACTAAGACCCAGCACAGCCAAATTAATTAATTAATTAAAACACACTGAGATTTTTTTTTAATTAAAAAAAAATAAAATAAAAGAGACCTAGCTTAAATAATGAAAGGAGGCACAGCTCCAGCAGAAGCATCTGGGACGGGAAAACAATTGATAGGATGAGAAGATGCCAGATTTATAGTAGACACTCATTTCTTGCAAGTACTCAATATCATCCCACTGAATGAAACACACATACATACAGACACACACACACACACACACACACACACCACTGGATGAGGTGAGGGAACGACCTGTCCCACTTTATTGCTTGCCTGTGCTGTTTGACAAGTTCATTCTGAGTAGGTTTACTTAGGGCGTGAGAATCCTGGGGACATGACACCACATTCCAGACTAAAGATGTGCCGAGAAGGGACCCAGCCCCAGGGCCCTTTCTCAAGCAGGAGAAAGTATATAGGAGGTGGAAGAAAAGCATGTAAATATAAGAAATATTAGGAAAAAGAAATTTATAAAGGTTTAGTGATTCACTTAACCTTGTTAATGGAATGTCTATGATTTTAAAGTTATTACTATAATCACATTGTGTTCATTAACAGCATTTCCCCACAGCGTATTTAAGTCTTCAAATATCTTATGGTCAATTTTATATCTATGAGACAAAACCCTCAAAGTTCTACCCACCCATGCGTCCCTTGACTTTGTAGAACAAAGGTGACAAATACAGGTTTGATTTGTGCTACCTGAAAGAGCGCCATCTAGAGGCAACTACTTCAAACGGCACCTGCGTACACCGCTAAGCATAAACTCATCTTGACATAGATGTAACTGCAAAAGTAATACGTACCCTCTGTACAAACCCCGGAATAAGTAAATCTGTAAGACTGATACAATTACAAAATGGAATTTAAGTTGGAAAAAAATGCCTGAGCAAACAGATTTTTGGTTGCCTTTTTGTTCCTTGGAAGTACCAATCCCTTTCACAAAACAAGCTTCACGGGAAGAGGAACTGAGTCATTTGCCTTGTCAGTTACAATTCATAAAAAATAGGCTCCACCATTAGCTAAATACAACTATTCAAATACGATTTAAGAAGTATCAAAAGAAAAAAACCTTAAAAAAACAGTAGCAGCAAAAACATTGAACATCTGTAAACAAAATCACCAGTAACAACCCTAGGCTTAATAACAAAGGATCTGCATTCTTGTAAAATATTAAATATATATAATGAAGAGAATATTGGCCATCTTTTTTCTTAATAGACAACAGTCAATAATAAAACAATCTTGGGCTTCCCTGGTGGCGCAGTGGTTGAGAGTCCGCGTGCCGATGCAGGGGACGCGGGTTCGTGCCCCGGTCCGGGAAGATCCCACATGCCGCGGAGCGGCTGGGCCCGTGAGCCGTGGCCGCTGCGCCTGCGCGTCCGGAGCCTGTGCTCCGCAACGGGAGAGGCCACAACAGTGAGAGGCCCGCGTACCGCAAAAAAAAAAAAAAATAATAATAATAATAAAACAATCTTATCAATAGGAGACGTGATCATAACAAGTGTTTCACAGTCTTTCTCACGACAGTCAAGGGCATGACGTCGCCACAGAGGGCAAACTTTCCAAAAGTCTTCTCCTCGCTGCGATCCTCGCACACCGGGGGCACTCGGAGGCCTGGAAGCACTGCTTGTGAAAGCAAGCCCTGCACGCTGCAAGCAAGGAGGACAGCCGTCAGCTGACAGGTAGCTGGTTTTCTCAAATATGTACAGACGCTCATCCCATCCCGGGGAGAGAGGGGATCTGAACCCAGAAACCAGAGTCTTCCAAAGAGAAGTCAGGCAGGTTGAAACTCAGAGGGACTGTAAAGTCCCCAGTAGGTCACGAGGGCCAGTAGCACATGAGGCTCAGAGAGCTTGATGTCGCGGATGCTGCAGTGCCTCCCAGATCTGTCCAAAGACCACCCCCCAGGGTGCTAAGAGTGCATCACCACACCAATGGCTGATGGCTCAGGAGGAAGCATCTCTTCTCTGGAAATGGCTTGATCAAGGTCATGCCCCCTTGCTGGCCCCAGCCCGCATCTAGTGACTGGTCAATATGACGTTTAAAGGCCTGGCTGGCTCTCTTGTCTCCAGTTTGGCAAAATGCCGCAAAACCATCCCAGCTCCCCTGAGATGCACTGAGTCTTCATGGCAACCCCACCACAGTTCAACTTCTCCCTCTGCCCAACCCTGCTGCCGTCATACTCTCGCAGGTGTTGAACCTGAGAAGTGCCCTAGTGAACTTGGGATTGACTGTGATTCAATTACAAAACAGGGGGGCAGCTGGGGCTTCCCTGGTGGCGCAGGGGTTGAGAGTCCACCTGCCGAGGCAGGGGACGCGGGTTCGTGCCCCGGTCCGGGAAGATCCCACATGCCGCGGAGCGGCTGGGCCCATGAGCCATGGCTGCTGAGCCTGCGCGTCCGGAGCCTGTGCTCCGCAACGGGAGAGGCCACAGCAGTGAGAGGCCCGCGTACCGCAAAAAAAAAAAAAAAAAAAAAAAAAAAAAAACAGGGGCAGCTGTAACTTGCCCTGATGTAGAAGAATTGGGGGACAGGCCAAACAGGGACCACCTCCTCTCGCCAAACCCTGTTCCATAAGACATCATCCTTTAGCTCTGCCCCACTCAAATTCTCCCCACTGTGCACCCAAACCTTTATTGGCTCCAATTCAACATAGAAGCACACACCAGCATTATTATACTTTAAAGAAATAACACAGTGCTTTAGTTATTAAGCTGTTTTTAAGCTAAAGTTAATTTTGTGCTTAAGTCATCAAACTTAACTTTGCGCTTAAGTTATTAAGCTACTATAAAGCTTAAGGTACTATCGCATTATGATACCTGAACATCTTCTACACGTTGCGGTCTGAAATGGGAAGATGACGGCTGTACTCCGGCAAAATTCACAAATGAAACCCTTTCCTTGACACAGCTGTAAGAATAGGAGTCAAAAAGTGAGAGTCCTCGTTGGTAATGTTTCTCCTGACGCAGAAGCCGAGTTACCACTTTCACAGAACTTTATAAACACCAGTTTTTTCCCCAGGTATTGAAATCTTTTATTCTAGCATCCCCCAGATTGACTGTGGAAGTAACAAGTTTCTGCATTTAAAACGTTTATATAAATTCGTGAATTGCAATTTTCATAGAAGTCCAATGAAACATTCTGCATAGGACAAAAGATATGCCTAAGCAACATATCATATTTGCACAAGGCCACTGAATGTCGTGGATATACGTAACAATTAAAAAGCTTGTCTACGGCAGATGATGTAAAGATTTCAGTTTGGTATTCTATAAGCCAAGACTGTAAACTGCTCTTACTATACAAGAGTTCTAATGACATACAGAGTTCTGTAAACATCAATGTTTAAATGTCTATGATTCTAGCCTCTAGAAGGAACGGGATGCTATATCCTGCCACAATGGAAGAATCAGAACAATAAATGTGCATTTGTTTTGTCTGGAGAAATTGCACATCAGGGCAGTTTGAGGCACCAGAGAAAGATCATGATTTTAAATAGGTGTCCTTAAAGGATCTCATTTTGTTTCTGATAGCTCCCCTGCAACTTGTCAGGCTCTGAAGACACAGAGGTCCTGATCCACTGGATCCTGAGTCTACACAGCTGCATTTGGCACGTCAGGGCAGATGGGAGTCAAGGGAGGCCCCACACAGCGCTGGGCGCCCAGACGACAAGTCGCTTGGCCCAGGCTTGCATCCCAGTAAGATGCTCTTGCTCTGGTACTTAACAGCTCTGAACCTCATTTTTTCTCATCTGCAAATAGTGTTGCTGGTACTTTCCTCAGGGTTTGTGAGGGTTAAACGAGGCAAGTGCGGAACAACCTGCCCAGGCCTGGCCACAGAAGGGACAGTTCAGGGATGCACCCACCAGGGCAGACAAACCTCACCTCACAGCTGGCAACGTGCGCGAGGGAAACTTTCAGAATGTCCTTGAGCAAGGGCGCCAGCAGCCCTTTCTTGACCCGGACCAGGTCCTCCAGGGAGAACAGGTTAAGCTTATCAGTCAAGTGTCCTGGCACCTGTTCAAACTCCTTCAATGTGCTGCCGGGAAGGAAACCAAGGGGAGATCAAACCCACCTGACACAGGCAAGGGCAGAAACGGGGGGTGCTTTTTCCTGGCACTCACACTGAATAGTTTGGATTCAACTTTTAAAAAAATAGCCCCAGGAACAAGTTAACTTTACTCTCCACTTTACATTTTGCCAATCTGCTTGGAAGCCAGGAAGTTAAAATTCCATAAACACCGAATTTCAAAAAGCTGAACAAGAAAAGTGTCTCTGGCAGCCTGCCCATGTGCACGTTGAGCAAAAGAAAACTGAAAATTTGTTTTTCCAGTCCTGAAAACGTGTACTGAGATAAAAAATTACCACTTGATTCATTTCCACTAAATTTCACGTCCATCAGCATCACTGAGTGATGCCTCAGGAGAGTTACTATGACTCCCAAACCACTGGTCCAGCACTGAGATTAAGATTCAGGCATCCAGTGCTTCCCTGGTGGCGCAGTGGCTGAGAATCCGCCTGCCGATGCAGGGGACGCGGGTTCGTGCCCCGGTCCGGGAAGATCCCACATGCCGCGGAGCGGCTGGGCCCGTAAGCCATAGCCGCTGAGCCTGCGTGTCCGGAGCCTGTGCTCCGCAACGGGAGAGGCCACAACAGTGAGAGGCCCGCGTACTGCAAAAATCTCTGCTAAATTCATGCCTGTGCCTTTATGGACATGGCCTTCAGAAGTTCATCCTCAGGCTATACCTATGGATGTGGTCAGAGATTCAGCTAAAGCTTAGTGCTTTTTTTTTTTTTAATAACAAAAGATATTTAAAATGTATGAGGTGTTCAGTAATAGGACAATACTTAATACCACATCATAGTACAGACTATTACACAGTCAATAAAAGTTGACATGCCTCTCTATCAGCATAGCAACACTAGTCACAATAAGCAAAAGAAAGCAACCCAAGAAGGGTGGATGGGTCCACAACAGGTGGAATACACACTCAATGCAGTGTCATTCAGCCTTACAAAGGAAGGACATCCTGACACAGGCCACAGCGTGGGGTGAAGCTTAAAGACATGATACTACATGAAATAAGCCAGTCACAAAATGACAAATACTGTTTGATTCCACTCATATGAGGTACTTGGAATAGTCAAAATCATAGAGGCAGAAAAGAGAAGGGTGGTTCCCATGGGCTGGGGGAATGGAGGCTGGGGAGATGGTGTTGAATGGGTACAGAGCTTCAGTTTTACAAGATGAAAAGAGTTCTGTGGTGATGGTTGGCCAGCAATGTGAACTTAACCCCTTAACTGGACACTTACAAAGGGTTGGGATGGTAAATTTTATGTTATGTGTATTTTATCGCAATTTAAAATAATGATAATAATAGCCCACTGGCTAGAGCTGTTTCATCCTTATACTGGTCCATTTTTCTTAACATGTTAAATTCCCTGCTAGTGAGCTAGAAGGCTTAGCAACACTCAAGAGGGGGTCCGCATCCCCAAGGAGAGTCACAAGGTGACAGCTATGTACTGGAGGAGCTGGGCCTGGAGGCACAAAGGATCAGCAAGTGCGTGGGGTTATCAGACCTCCCATTCACAGGCCCGCCCGCCCGCCCAGCCAGCAGTAGCACCTTTCAGCAAACCTGCAGGTCTTCAACAGCTTCCTGATGTGAAATAGCTGCTCCTGGATTTCCTGATGTGAGGAACCAAACAGGAGGAAAAGTAAGTGTGATAAAATAACACTGGAGGGTATATGTACACGTGTAGCTGATTCACTTTGTGATACAGCAGAAACTAACACACCATTGTAAAGCAATTCTACTCCAATAAAGATGTTAAAAAAAAAAACACTGGAAAGGTACAAGTCAAAATTAAATGTTATTTCTAACCTTGAAATGCTACAACTCTAGAAAATAAGCTTTTGAAATACACAGTCTTTATAGCAGGGGTTCATTACTGAGTCCAGAGATCTACAGAGGGTCCAGGAGGGACCCAGGTCTCGGGGAACCTGAAGCTTATACAATGTTGGGGGCCTTCTTTAAGAAAAACACCAAACTATATACAAAAGGAGGAGGTCCTGCGATTTGAGACACCATGGATGAACCTGGAGGACATTATGCTAAGTGAGATAAACCAGACACAGAAAGATGAAAACTGCATGATCTCACTTATATGTGGAATCTAAAAAAGTCAGGTACATAAAAGCAGAGACTAGAAGGGTGGTTCCTAGGAGGGAAGAAGTGAGGGAAATGGGGGGATGCTGGTCCAGGGTACAGAGTTTCAGTTACATAGGGAAAGTCTAGAGACCTCATGTATAGCATGATGACTACAGTTCACGAGACTATATTAAATACTGGAAATCTGCTGAGAGAGTAAATTTCAGGTGTTCTTAGCACACACACCCAACAGGTAACTGTGTGGGGGGATGGATATGTTCATTAGCTTGACTAGCAATCATTTCACCACGTATACGTATACCAAATCGTCATGTTGTACCCCTTAAACACATACAATTTTTATTCAAAAGAGAATAAAATTCAAAAGCTAGGTATAAATGAAAACTACGCATAAATGTGAAGTTTGGTTTGGGACCACAGAAAGTGCCCAAGCAGGCGAGGGTCTCTGAAGCGTAAGCTCCATCCACTGGATGGTAAATCCGCCCCTTTGAGGGTCTGTCTGGATGCCCTGAGCTGGGGGAGATGTCCATCTGCTGCCACAGAACCAATTCAGCCACTGGACTCCCTTCCCCGGAAAGGCAGTTGCTCACCCTCACTCTGTCCAGCTCCTTGGCCTTCGTATACAGGCCGTGGCCGACGTGCAGCAAGTTGAAGATGGGCTGGTACCATATGCTATCCAGCAGCCGTTTGGAGAAATTGCTGACGTAGTACCTCCTGAAGTCCCACAGCCTGAGGATGCGGGCCGGGATGCACGACTCCGCGTACGAGTGGCAGCAGTCACAGAAATACTTGCCCAGGTATTCGCAGTACCGGAGCCGCTTCACAAATTCTGCGGGACACACGGAAGGATGAGCACTGATCACCTGACGCTGGAAACCCACCCTTGCCTGTCCCCACCTCCAATTCCCTCCCAAGGGCAAGACTCAGCTCGCTGTTTTCACGACGCTGAAGCCGTGCTGGGGAAGCTCTGGCAGACACGGGAGGCCTTGAGTCATGGCCATTCATGAGCTTTGCTTTCGTGTAACAGATGTCGGGAAATAGAACCCTCCCGGAACACTCTTGGATTTGGAAGATGGGCCTTTTAAACTGACGTGTGGTCAAAAGAACATGAGATTCAGGGTCTGGGGATTTGGTGGGAGTCCAGTCTCAACCCCTTACTGGCAGGAAGACTCTTATAAGCCCAAATCTCTTCGGGCTAACTGTCCTGAAGCCACGAAAACAACTCAGAACTGGATTCCGTGATATCACACATATGAAACATGCTTTGGAAATGATAACGCACTCTACGTAGACTGTTAGGAAGTAGCACCCCAAAGAGTTTTTGAATAAATCGGTGAGGAAAAAAATAAAAACACGCACAAAGGCTGGGAATACATAGGAAGAGGAAACACAGCCAGTAAAGATGTAAAAAACACTCAGTCTCAGTAACAAAGACATGCATATAAAATGAGTGAAAACTTGGCTTTGACTCAGACTGTCACACATTTAAGAGATCCAGAGCTGGTGAGGTGCAGCGTGGTGGGCACTCACCCACAGGGCTGACAAGAGAGGCTGCCTTTTAGGACATTTCCGTGATACAGTTCAATTCTTAAACATGAGGCAGTCATCTTAATTCTGCAGCATTAGACAGAAATGCTAACTAGCACGTGTGGCAATAGAGAAAAGCGTTCATTACAGCACATTTATAATAGATGGAGGGGGGGCGATCTAAATATCCATTAAGAAGCAACTGGTTAGATAAGCATGGCGCACTCAACAGTGAGATGCCCGGGGGTCTATGAAATACAGGGAAGAGTGTGGGCAGTGGCCGTGCAGGTATAGGTGTGTATTATGTGATCTGTATTTTGTTTTTAAAAATAACCACACAAAGTCCAAAAAAGTGCCCACCAAAAAGCCATCACTGAATACTTCTAGAGGGTGGGGGAAAGAAAGGAGTTTTGCTCTTTGCACTTTTTAATTTGCTAAAATGAACATGCATTGCTTTTGGAGATATTGTTAATAAAACATATTGACAAACAATAAGTATAGAAATTAATGCAGCCAATACCTGGGTGCCCACCACCTGTCTTAAGAAAGAAAATGGCAGTTCAGTTAAGCCTCCTGTGCGCTCCTCCCTCAAGCCTAGGGTCTAAGATGAGCCGAGGTTGACATTTATCGTTCATGAAGGAAGCTGATTTTCTCCTTAAGGCACATCACAGCCTTCCTGTGCTTAGGAACACTGGACAGCATTTCAGCACTATGCTTGGGGGCCATTTTAAACAGCTGAAACCACCCCAAAATGCAAAAATGTAAAAACACATGGCACTAAATAAACTGTGAAAAGGACTTGTTTACAGCATGAGAGCTGAAACAAGGAGGCAGAGCTGCCTTGTTCAATTTCAGCTGAGAGAAAGTGCACCGGGCAACTCACATTTTGGGCGATAAATTTTTCGGTGCTTTGCACATACCTGTGAATGCCTGTGCGAACACCGTGAGCACTGATTTTGGAGTCACAAGTAAATTTTAGGGAGTAGGCAAATTTGCAAATACGGAATTCGTGAGCGATGAGGGCCAACAGTAAGTACATATGTACACACGCTATTATCAAACTCTAAATTAACATATGACACTCCTCTAGGGTTGACAAATTATTTGTGAAGAACTT
The DNA here is from genome assembly GCF_964270905.1 of Leucopleurus acutus. NCBI lineage: Eukaryota > Metazoa > Chordata > Mammalia > Artiodactyla > Delphinidae > Leucopleurus > Leucopleurus acutus. Next base: position 20,501,663 of record NC_139160.1, on the reverse strand, counting down.
AGTAAGTGCTTAATGATTCATGTCTGAGCTCTCACATTTGAAACTTTGAAAAGTCTACTGTACTGTGTCTATTTCCCACCTTGGATTAGGATCTCTGATATGAAGAATAATGAGTATTATTCTGCGTATGATAGGGCCTCAACACGTTTTATATTAAACAGGAAAAACACAGGCATATCCTGGCCCCTGAACTCTATTTTTCTGATCGAACTTAGCAAGATGTGAAGACAGAGGAGGACAGAAGGGGCCAGTGCATTTTCCTGTTAGAATGCATCTTTCTCTAACATCTAAAATCCTAACGTTTCAACATCCAGCCACTTATTCACCAAATTTCATTGAATGCATACTAAGCATTATACTATCAATACAGAATGAATTACGTCCATCTATTTTGGTTTCCTCAGTCCTTGAATTAGAACAAAACAGAGCACGCTAAACCAGTGGTTCTCGACCAGGAGTGATTTCCCCCCAAGGGACATAGGGAAATGTCTAGAGACAATTTTGGTTGTCACCACTGGGGAGCTGCTAGAGGCATCTAGGGATGCTGCCCAACTTCCTACAACTCACGGGGTAGTCTCCCCCGTGCCCCTCACAACAACGCACAGCACAGTCTCTCCCACCCCATCCCCCACACATAACAAAGTCAGCAGCACTGAGGTTGAGAAACTCTGCTCTAAGCCACAGTTGTTCTCATCTCAGGAAAAGTCAGTGTCATAGAAAAAAAATAGGAGGGAAAAATTCTAGAACAGCGCTGTCCAACAGAGCTCTCTGTGAGGACAGAAACGTCCTTGATCTGTGCTGTCCTGATACAGTCACTACTGGCCAGAGGTGGCTGCTAGGCACTTGAAATGTGACCCGTGTGCTTGAGGAACTGGATTTTTAATTTTAATTTTCAGTAGCCACAGGGGCTAGTGGCTACCATACTGGACAGTGCAGTTCTAGGATAAAGCTGACTAAAGAGAAATAATGACGGAATGCAATGTATGAAACTTGGTGGACAAATTAGCTATAAACATCATCTTGAGGACCACGAATGAATCTGGACTAGTATTAGACAATATTAGAGAATCGTTACTAATTTTCTTTGGTGGGATAACTGTTCATCATCCTTATTTTTAGGACCTGCTAAAGGGTAAAATACCATCCTTTCTGCTGCTTACGTTTCAAATGATTCAGTTTGTGTGAGATTGGAGGAGAGTAAGAAGACACGACAACTAAATTGAGTGTGGAATTCTGGATTGGACCCTGGAATGGATAGCGGTCATTAGTGAAACCCAAATAAACACTGTAGGTTAGTTACTAGGATTGTATCAATGCTAATGTATCAGTTTTAATAATTATACTATGATTATTATAAGGTGAAGGGTGGGTGAAGGGTATCTGGGTTGTGCCTGTACTATTTTGGCAACTCCTCTGTAAGTCTAAAAATATCTCAAAATGAAAAGTTAAAATTATCCTAAGAACTATAGGAAGTTCACGGGAAAAGTCCAAAATGATTTCCACGGTTGCTAACGCTCCTGCCGTCTGTGCTCTGCCTACCTCTGCGGCATGTTGTCTGATCTTGTTCCTACTCTCCAGTCATATAGGACTTCTTTGCAGTAGCCTTGGGCCCTTTACATATGGTGACCCCCCCCCAACCCGTACACACACACACACACACTCTCTCTCCCCCTCCCCTCCCCTCCCCCTCCCTCTCTCTCTCCTTTGGGGACAATCACTTCCTTATGAAACCTTTCACTCCCAGCCCCCTGAGCCCAGATTAAGTTCCCTGGCTGTAAATCCCATAGCACACTTGCCTTTCTCTTTTGTCGCAGGCATCGCCCTGTTATTTACTTCGCTGATGACTTCCTGTCTGCAAGCTTCATGAGGGAAGGACCATGCTATTATCAGTGGTGCAGGCCTACGTCCCCACATGTGAACAAACTCTGGGAAGTACTTTAAAAGTTGGTGGAATCATAGGCACGCATTCACACTTTCTGAGTCATGCATTCAATATTTACTGAAGCACCAGGATACAGTGGTTAACCAAAGAGACATGGTCCCCACTAGACTAGCGGGGAAGAGGGTCATTCAAAGAAAATTTGTTACAACTGTGACGCATGGCAGGCGTTACCATTCAGCATGGCAGAAGGAAGTTCAGATAGATTTCTGCTTTCTATTTTTATAGAAAATAGATGGAGATGCTCAAAGGTGGAGCAAAGGTGGAAAATAGGTGGAGATGCTCAAAGTCTTTTTCCTTCCAAGATTGCCTATCAAAGGAACCCTTTCCCACAAAGCTCCTTCCCCAGCCTTCTCAGGTTAGACCTATGGATGCCTTCACAGCAAAACAAGTGATTCCCAGTCTCAAGAGAGCAACTCGCCTTTCTGACGGGGTGAAACCTAATTTTCTAGGCCCTGGGGCCACTCCCTGAAACCCTCTTAGAGGAGTCTGGCTAGCTTCTGCATAAGCCATTCAGTCATTCAACAAATATCTTCTGAGGCCCAACTGTGTGCCAGGTACGCTTGTAGGAGCAATAGATAAAGCAGTGGATAAAACAGACAACATATCTGTCCTCATGGAACTAGAGTCTTCTGACGGAGACAGACAATAATAAGAAAAATCAGTAAAATAGGAAAGAATATTTTAGGGAGATAAGTGGTTGAATAAAAATTAGAAAGGAAGGGGAATATAAAGTGTGTATGTGTGTGTTTGTGGCCAGGAGGGTGGTGAGGTAGACAGTTTCGATAGGGTAGCCAGGGAAGATCTGTGAATGAAGATGGGACGGAAGGAAGAGAACCAGTCAGGGGGACACTGTAGGGAGGGCATTCCAGGGAGAGAGAAGCACAAATGCAAATTCCTGAGTCAGGAGAGAGCCTGCCGCCTTCAAGGCCCGACAGGGAGGCCTTGTGGCTGGAGCTCAATGCCCGACGGGGAGAAAGCTAGGAGATAAGAGTCGGAGAGGTAATGGGCAGTCACAGAGCCTTGTAGGTCACGGTGGCCTCTTCACGAAAGAGAGGGCAGCATCATGAAGCGCCTATAACTTCTCATCAAAGGCATCTCTGACAAAAACAATGCACCGCCCAACTCTGATGTATAGAGGGATAAACAGGAAATATAAGAATTGGTTATTTGGGGGTGCTTTTTAACTTACAGTATTTAAAAATGCAAGGGTATGGATATGAAATTATGTAAATTTCATTCACATGCTTATGAATCAAACCATTGTTGAACAGAAGATTTGTTGCTGTGTAATTATTGCTTGTATGCATTTGAGAGAAAAATATACCCATACTTATGTTTTAAGAAAACAATGTTATCACCTAATAAGCAGGCAACCCATTATCCATACTTACTAGGTTCTATCGGAGTTCCACAGCCAGCACAGAAAAAATTTTGGGCTGCTACCATGAGATCCCTCCTGAGGGCAGAAAATGAAAAGAGTTACATTTCAGAAAAGGCCAAGGGGGCATTTTTTCACTGATTGGAAGAGAAATTGACATCATCGTACTTTTCTTGGCTTAATTTTATCATTTTTCATTTGGGAAAGAACTAGAATTATTCAGTAGAGTTTTCTAGTTGAAATCTCTAGGTCTTTTAAAAGCCCCTGCTACCACCAAAGCAGAAGTCGGTATCACGAGTAACTATTCCACTGAGGGGTCCTTAGAGACGTCTCACTGGGCATACACAGGATTCTCTCTCCACGGAGAACTAGAGGCACATAATACATGGGAGAAAGTTCAGGGGTACGAGACACCAAGAGATGATGCACTCGGGCAGTTTACGGATGGACCCAAAGACATTTAGATGAATAGGAGGTAATATAAGACAATGCTATCAAACATTTTTGGTGAAAGATAGTCTACTGAAGTGTTTGCTATTGAACTGTTAGTGTCACAGTTCCACATGGGATTTGGAAATATGGAGAAAGTTGTAAATTTTTAATACAGTTTAGGGTCGGCAAAAGTGGCCACGGTAAAAATACGCGGAACCCTACTCATGTGCGTTTGAGAGGACCCAGGGAAATCCCAGAGGAAAGACATCCCACACCAAGGGAAATGACCCCTCAACAAGGCTTGGAGAGGGGGCTCTTCTGCCCGAGCAGCCCCAGAGAACTTCCTGGCATTCTCTTGAAAGAAAAAAATAAAGTCAGTCTATAAGGCACCTCCACAGGGAAGGCAGTGACCCTTACCAGTCCCTTCATAACACTGCAGTCTGTACACTGTATTAAATACCAACCAAGAGGAATGAAAAACACTGTATTTCGTTACAATGTCCCTTTGTCTACAATGTCATCTAGTCTCAGAATAAACACCACTTTAAATTATTATATATATTTATATACAATGTATTTATTTCCTTTTTTTGCACCATCTTAGTTTTTTGTCTTTTAGGATTTCGTTACTTCATAGAGAACAAAGATATTTTTATTTGCATTCTGTTATGTTTCTTAACTAGAGGTGCGCTTTTCAAGATTAAATTTTCCTTTAAAAAAAGTAATTCATTGATTTTTACTTCACATTGCACTGGAAAATAGTGGGCTAGTCTTAAAATTACTGTATGTAATTTTTAAGGCTCACTATTAGCCACTTAATATGAGCCTATTTACTTTTCAATTGTTATGTAATGTTCATAATTAAGGACACATAGTTAAACTCTCAAGTTGTCAAAACTTACAGAACCCAAAAGCCCATGATAAACAGGGTGCCAAGAAAGCTAGCTCAGAAAAATATGCCCAACTTTACTCTTCCTAAAACAAATTTTTCTTTGTCCCTTGGTATATTATTTTTTGCCTTCACCTATTTTCAGAACGAGTCAGGTGGGACCCATCACAACTTGCTTTAACTGGACTGGAGGGTCCAAGCAGCAACCCAGACTTACTTGAGTGGTGGATGAACATTAAATATGATTTGAAACCTAGGGGGCGCCCAGTCTCCAGTCCCTCTGATCCTCGACTTCAATTTAATTTCCTGTACTACATCCATGCTGGATTCAAAGTCTTTCTGGACACATTCTTCATTTACAACCTGCATAAATAACCCAGAAGAGGATTTAGGAGCAACAGGCATATTTCAGGAACTGAAATAAAAGAACATTCAGGGCTTCCCTGGTGGGGCAGTGGTTGAGAGTCCGCCTGCCGATGCAGGGGACACGGGTTCGTGCCCCGGTCTGGGAAGATCCCACATGCCGCGGAGCGGCTGGGCCCGTGAGCCATGGCCGCTGAGCCTGCGTGTCCGGAGCCTGTGCTCCGCAACGGGAGAGGCCACAACAGTGAGAGGCCCGCGTACCGCAAAAAAAAAAAAAAAAAGAACATTCAAATGTGTTTGCAACATTAAAATTTACCTTGAGAAATGAAAACTGCTTTCATCTGAACTAAAGGACCTCGGCAGAGCCCTCCCTGTATTTAAAACCCTCTGCAGGAGAATTGCTTAAGACATCACGCAGCTGAGATCACTTTGCTTGGTATTTTCAGTTAGTTCTTTTGTTTCCAGACTTCAGATTGCTGTAAGTAGGTCAGTGTGACCTGGAATGCTTTCCTGCACAGCAGAACCTCACCCTGCTTAGTCAACAGGCTGACAAATGGTGCGGATCAGAATCCCCTGTTGTAGTCAGACTTTTCCAGAAGCAGCTCTCTGCAGACACTTCCCGGCTTATACAGGTGCAGAGGCACCTCTCCCAACCATTATACTTTCCTCTTAGCATCTAAAATCCAAACTCCTGAACTTAGCATCTATGCCCTCCATAGTTTGGTCACTTTTGAGCTTAATTTCCAAGGAAGATTAAGATTAACTGTCCCCAAAACACACCCAGCTACACACAAACACACGTTTTCCAACCACACCGAATCACTCTGCTCAAGAAACACACCATGTGGACTTCCCTGGTGGAGCAGCAGTTAAGAATCCACCTGCCAATGTGGGGGACACAGGTTCAATGCCTGGTCCGGGAAGGTCCCACATGCCGCGGAGCAACTAAGCCTGTGCGCCACAACTACTGAGCCTGCACTCTAGAGCCCGCGAGTCACAACTACTGAGCCCACGTGTCACAACTACTGAAGCCCTCGCGCCTAGAGCCTGTGCTCTGCAACAAGAGAAGCCACTGCAATGAGAAGCCCACACACCGCAACAAAGAGCAGCCCCCGCTCACTGCAACCAGAGAAAAGCCCGCCAGAAGAAACAAAGACCCAATGCAGCCAAAGATAACTAAATTAATTAATTTTTAAAAATATTAAGAAAAAAAAGAAACACACCACACAGACTTCCCTGGCGGTCCAGTGGTTAAGACTCTGAGCTTCCACTGCAGGGGGTGCAGGCTTGATCCCTAGTCGGGGAACTAAGATCTTGCATGCCCTGTGGCATGGCCAAAAAAAAAAAAAAAGGGAAACACACCCCGCACCTCCCTGTCACTTTTGCTCCAGCTGCCCTTTGCCAAGAGTGCCCTTCACGTGCCCCTACCTGTTACAGTTCTGCCTGGCCTGACGCTTACCTTGAATTCTGAGATCGCCTATCAGCCTTCCCAAGTTCCCCTGATGAAATGGAACACTGCCTTCGCTGCACTTCCAGAGTGCTTTTCTCCCACCCCGACTTTAGCCTCTGCCACAGAGTCCTCTGCCGCAGTGGGTGGCCTGCTCGGCGGGCAGTGTGGAAGGGAACCAGCCTGGGCTTTCAAACGAGGCAGCCTGGGGCTCGACTCCCGCCGCTCTACCACTGACCAGCCCCACTGAGGGTCTGGAACTAAAATAACAGTAGCATCTACCTAATAGGAGACTTGTGAGGATTAAAACATGAATTGCTGAGCACAGACCCTGGTGCATCACAAGCGCTCAATAAACATCAGATCCATCAGCACCCAGCAACAAAGACAGACAGAAACACCTGATGTGAAGAGCGGACAAAATGAGAATTTAGGAAGCTTTGATTCAAGGTCAACTTCTGTTGATACTTACTATGGAGCCAGCTGCATCCAGGGAGCCTGCCAGCTGATAATTAACTTCTGACATCCAGCACTTCCTGAAGAGGTGGTATAACTCTTTGGCTATTAGCTCAGCCGAATTGAAGTTTGGCTCATAAACGACACTGAAATGGAAGAGATGCAAAAATGGAACACTGTATTCACGAGGAGTGTTTTACGGTCTTGTGCTTCAGGTTTTCAACTCTCCTTCCCTCTCCAAAAACCAGAGGAGGTGTCATACAACAGACCGCGCATCTTACCGTGCCCACCGACGGTTATCTTACTCGACTCAATGCCTCCACGCTCAACAGGGCAGCTTGTGTTTGTTGAGGGTACCAAGGTGGGGAGGGGTGGTGAAAAGAGCACCAGATGTAGAGTCAGAAGACCTGAGCGCAAGCCCTACCTCTGCTCTTTAACAGCACGGCGTCCTGAGGCACATCTCGTCCGAACCTCAGTTTCTGCACCCATAAAATGGGGTTTAAGAAAACCCGCCCATCCCACCCATGAGGATTAATGAGAATGTGTACAAGAGTCTTTGAAAGGGGCTTCCCTGGTGGCGCAGTGGTTGAGAGTTCACCTGCCGATACAGGGGACAAGGGTTCATGCCCCGGTCCGGGAGGATCCCACATGCCGCGGAGCGGCTGGGCCCGTGAGCCATGGCCGCTGAGCTTGCGCGTCTGGAGCCTGTGCTCCGCAACGGGAGAGGCCGCAGCAGTGAGAGGCCCGTGTACCGCAAAAAAAAAAAAAACAAAAAACACTTAAAAAAAAAAGTATTTGAAACACTCTAAAAACACTGTAGGAACTTTAGTAGTGATGGCTTCATTTCTAAGCAGTAATCCTTGTTATTGGAACTGGCTGAATTGGGCCCAAGATGTCAGAGGCCTGGGGTCTACAGTGCCTCAGAGGTGATGGCCCGGGGGTCTGCGTGCAGATGATACCTCTTAGAGGAGCTGCAGGAACATCCACAGGTCTCTGTGGTGTTGCTGAAATCTCCAAGTTCTGTGGGAAAATCAAAGAAAGGGTGGTGAGGTCTTTTAATGTTTCACCTCATCGTAGTCAAGTTTATGAGAACACAGAAAGAGCTGCCTGCATCTCAGAAAGGACCGATTATTCAGCATCTCCATACTTCACATTCTTTTGTGTTTCTGCTATGAGACCACAGCTAATGACCAAAGATGGGATTTCAAAATATGCCCATCTGAAATTTCATCAAAATATAACTGAGGCGCCAAACAGATATCGGACCATAACGAGCACCTGCTTTTGCATTCAAATCTACAAATGAGATGAGAGATTAATATCGACACATCTTATTTTTTATATCAGGGACATTGTCTGATCTTGGGAGGAGCTTCTCTGAATGCCACGTAAGGTGGTACTGTGTGTGAAGAGTGCCAGTATGTATGTGGGGAGGAGGGTACCTAGTCACAGATCATGAGTTTCCGAATCTTACCTACGATAACGAATTCATCCAAGTCACATTTGCAGTCATCCTTCATCACATCACAGTAAGTAGGTGTTTCAACCACTGGGCTGACCTGTAACACAGCACAACCTAGAAGAAGAAAGGAAGGAGATTTCACCAACAAGAAGAAAAAGGACTGCCCAACCTGCAACACCCAGCTAAATCGAAATTGGGGAATGAAAGGGCTAGTTGATTTTTTTTAAATTTTAACATTCAGCTGTAAGAATTAAAAAGTACAGGGAGCTCTTTTTGTGTTGTTCTTATATTTACATGATTAAGTGAAACAGACTGCTGAGTCTATTGGGGTCCCTAGGAGTATTCTGCCTACTTTTATGTAAGTTTGAAAATGTCCATAATACAGTGTTTCACAAAATGAAAGAGGGGGAAAAACACTTTTTTTTTTCACAGTGAGGCAAAAAGTATAGGTGACAAACATTGTACTGGGTTGAACATGTCCCCCAAAATCATGTCTACCCAGAACCTGTGAATGTGACCTGATTTGGAAATAGGGTCATTGCATTGTAATCAAGTTAAGCTGAGGTCGTACTGGATCAGGGCAAGCCCTAGATCCAATACGACTGGTGTCATAAAAAGAGGGAGATTTGGACACAGACACAGATATTCGGAGAAAGAACATCCTGTGAAGATGGAGGCAGAGACTGGAGGGACGTGTCTACACACCAAGAAACATCAAGGATCCCCAGCAACTGACAGAAGCCAGGAGACAGGTGTGGCCCAGAGCCTCTGGAAGGAACCAACCTTTCCGACAACTTCATGGCTGACCTCTGGCCTCCACGACTGTGAGAGGCTAAATTTCTGTTGTCTTACGTCACCCAGTTTGTCATATTTGGCTACATGAGTCCCAGGAAACGAATACAAACACGTTTATGCTTTTCTATCCCTAATACCAGTTTGGGGAATTATCCCAAGAATGTCATTAAACAGAGGAAAAAAAGTGAAAGAGGAAGGTTTTGATCACCAAGGAGCTATCTGCAGTCCTTTTAAAGTGTTAAAATATTGAAAGCTACCTAAATGCCAAAGAATTGGGAAATGATTTTGCAAATCATGCTATTACCTCAAGAAATACCCTCACTGAAAAATGTGATCATTGAAAAACCGTTCTAGCTGGGGGACAATCAACTTCTCAGCTTGCTTTCCTCATGGGTTAAATGGGGACAATTTCACCCACCTCTGTGTTTCTCACACTCTTTCGATCATGGTCAGCAGTAACATACAATTTACATAGCAACCTAGTACAGGCACAAAAATAGACTTAACTGATAAAGTTCCAGGAAGCATCGCTCCCCCTATGTGAGGTGCATGCTGATACTGTCTAGTTTTTTGTTTTTTGTTTTTAATATTCTCTTGATCAACCTGCAATTTGTTGAACGCCTGCCTTACCTCATGGAGTAACATCTATGACCATAAATGTCACAAGAGTGATAAAAGATAAATATTTTTGTCTGTGTGGTAGAAATATTTTAAAATTTCATTTCACATATTCATATTTTTAAAAAATTTCAGCTAAGGGCTTCCCTGGTGGCGCAGTGGTTGAGAGTCCGCCTGCCGATGCAGGGGACACGGGTTCGTGCCCCGGTCCGGGAAGATCCCACATGCCGCGGAGCGGCTGGACCCGTGAGCCTTGGCCGCTGAGCCTGCGCGTCCGGAGCCTGTGCTCCGCAACGGGAGAGGCCACAACAGTGAGAGGCCCGCGTACCGGAAAAACAAAAACAAAAAAAACAAAAACAAAAACAAAATATCAGCTAAGCATGAGCTTCCAGTCAACCATTCAACAAATATTTATAAAATATTTCAGGCCAGGCATATATTGAATGCAAATATAAGTAAGACAAATTCTAATCTCTCAAAGAGCTTAAGACCTCACGAGGGGGCTGAGACACCGACACACTTAACCACAAGAAAGCAAGGTGTGTGTCGTGGGCCTTCAGAAGTTCAGAGGTCGGGGGAGCCATGCACATAGATAATCACAGAGCATCCTGGAGCACAGCTTGTGATTCATTTCCCATGAATGGTACCTCTGCCCTGTGACACAAATCAGGGAGCATGCCACAGAGCTCGTAACGGGAGATTGCTTTTGAAGAATGGGAAGGAGGAAGGAACTAGTGTGCTGTTCCTGGGGAACCGGCAATCCAGGGGAGCCCAGGGAAGCAAAGGGAGGGAGGCAGGAGCTTATGAAAAATGTCTGCCAGCGAGTAGAACAGGCTAGTAAAACCGGAGCCCATTTGCACAGGGAAGCAAATGGCGGGAGATGCCTGTTGGAGAGGCAGGGAGCAGGTGGACACCAAAGGCTGAAATCCCAGGGTGAAGTGTGGAACAAACTCAGCAGGCCATTTTAGAGGATTAGAAGCTGTGTTCTAGGAGAACAGATGTGTGTAGAATCAACGAGGGGAAAGAGGCTGAAAGTAAAGAGAGAAAATCAAAGACAGCAAACATACACGGAGGACCTAGACGCAGCTGTTACAGAATGACTGGCCAGAGGCTGCTGTGATGGTCCAGGTGAAAGGTGGGACTGGGGCACAGGTGGCAGGATGCTGTATTACTGTTAAGTCAGGACTGATTTTTTTCCCTTGTAGAAACAGGACGGAGCATGGGCATGAGGAAGAAGAGGCACAGGTAGAGCCCCATGTACAGGAATACGAATCCCTTCTTTTCTCCCCACGGGTGGCCTCAAGGGGGACCATGGTCCATATCACATTCCCCGGCTCCCCTGGCCACCGCTGGCTGACCAGTTGTGGACACCCCGTCAAAGCAGGCCCAGCCAGGTGCTGTTCCCTGGGAATGTGGACTTGGGGTCCTGAAAGGCTAGGTTGAGCTGTGAGACCCTGACTGAGCCATCAGGGGGACTGCCGAGCTGAAACCAGGTGCTAGGGGGAGGGCGGAAGTCTAGCCGCAGGAAAAGGAGAAGGAAACAACTGCACGAAGAGAAGTAATGAGAAGCCACAAAACCCCAGAAAAGACAGATGCCAGAGCTGCCTCTCTGCTGGTCAGTGCTGTACTGGCCACCATTGGGTCCGATGAGGGTGCTTTGTAAACTTTTTTTAAAAATCCCTGTAAATTTGAGCGAGGGTATATTCGACATCTATTGATCGTGCACCTGCTTTGTGCCAGGCGTTGTGCTACACACAGAGCCGGTGCCTCCCTCGTCACTGGAAGGTTCCTGATAAAGATGCTAAGTGAAGGCAGTCCCAGCGAAAAGGAGGCTTTAGTCTTCATTTTTTTTTGAAAGGAGGGGGGTTGTAAGGGAGTGACAGATGACTAACTTAGACAAGTTAAGTTAGTTACCTGCCCACCAGGTAAACGCGTTCAACAGCTCCCAGGCTTGTGAAGCAAGCCCTTAGAAGAGAGGTGAAAGGCTGGGAAGAAACTGGGGAGAGATCAAGGGAGAAGGAATAATGGAAAAGCATTGCAGTGGATGGAATCTCCCAGGAAGGAAATACAGAGAAAGAATCTAGGACTGAAGCAGGACTCAGACTTAGGAAATGGGAAGAAAACGGTTAAGTCCTAACTTCAGTTCTCAGCTTAGGTCCACTCCGGTCCAGGAAGGCTCCCTGGATCCCAGAATAAAGAGAGATGCCCTGAGCCCGTGACTCGCCACGCTGGGCCCTTGCTTCTGTTAGCCCAGCGATCACGCATCCCTTTCTCAGCCTCTCCTCCGGCGTGACAGCTCCCTGGGGAAAGGAGCACATCCTGTTGCCTGCAGATTCCCAGCACCCAGCGCATCATGGGCTCCTTGTTATAGAGATGAATGAAAGAGGTCTACGGGGGGGTGGGGGGGGGTGGGAAGGAAGCCTGTGTAAGAAGAGGGATGCTGAGTGACAAGACAGAGGAGGAGGGAAAGCAGGATGGCGCCCAAGAAGAAAGCACATCGATTTCGTAACTGAATGGAGCACAGTGACCAGTCCCAAGCCAAGCGGCAGAAATGGTGGGCATTGGACAGGTTACTCCAGAAGCTTCAGACAGAGGGGATGCACGTGGCAAATACAGCAGGAAGCTTTCTCGTATTTGCCCCACTTGCCTTCAGAGCCACTGTCGGACGAAGTGGAAGAGCCGGATTCCTGCTTTATGTGGCTATAAAACATCCCTTCCAAGTCTGCCGGCTCATTCCCGAGCGACCCGCCGGCCTCTCCTGTACTCCAGGTCTCTGTGTGCTGTTGACTCAGAATACTACACTTCATATTCTCCATGACTGAGATAATCATATCTGCAATGTAAAAGTGGGCATTTTCCTGCAGAAGAAAAGATGATCAGTTAAAATTCTCACAAGCATAATCAACTTTTTTTTTCCACTGAGGGTGTATTAGATTGAAAAATCAAGAAGTTGTATTTAAGTGGAGTTAATGCGTAGACATATAAATGTTTATTTAACTGCGTTATCATAGGTCATTACCTCAAGTACAGCCCATATCTTCCAGAGACAGAAGATTTAGCCCACTGCAACCAAAAGATGACCCAAGTTGAATTTCTTGTGATATGAAACCCTAGACTGGTGGTGCCTCAGTGGGAGACATCATTCATCAATCATGGAAAACTTCCCAGCTGAGTGCACACACTACCACTCAAATGCTGAAATTCAACTTATTTGCCATGTCTCATCCAGTGAAGCTTCCAGACTGAAATCAGAACAGCACGTTCTAAGGGATTAACACTCTCGGTGGTTTTAAAAAGAAAAAAGAAGCTGTGTTCACCTTTTCTACATCCACAGGGAGCACGAATGCCTCTGGTGAGAAGGAATTTGAAGAAACGGTTCTTCCACCGACTTGAATAGCACCTGCCAATACAGCAAGTTATTAAAAATAGAGAAAAAGAAGTTCAAAGGTGATCTAAGAACAATTCTAGGGAGTGGCTTTTAAATGCTGTTTTAAAAATCAGCACAGGGTCTTCCCTGGTGGTCCAGTGGTAAAGAATCTGCCTTGCAACGCAGGGGACGCAGGTTCGATCCCTGGTCGGGGAACTAAGATCCCACATGCCGCGGGGCAACTAAGCCCGAGCACCACAACTACTGACCTCGCGCGCTTCAACGAGAGAGCCCGCGTGCCGCAAACTACGGGGCCCACACGCTCTGGAGCCTGTGCACCATGCGCCACCACTAGAGAGAGAAAACCCACACGCCACGACTAGAGAGAAGCCCTCGCGCTGCAACAAAGAGCCTGTGTACCGCAAGGAAAGATCCTGCATGCCGCAACTAAGACCCGATGCAGCCAAATAAGTAAATAAATAAAACCAAAAATAAAATAAATAAAAATCAGCACAATTCTAGAATAAATTAGGACGACAGAAGAAGAAAGACCCTTCTGATGGTAGACCTTGCAGATGGCAGAGGGTCATCATTTCTGCAAGAAGCTTCTGGAGTAACTTGGGAGGAATCCTCAGAGAAGGATTCCCAGAGAGCCATGGGAATGGAGGAGACCAATGAGGAAAGAGGGTAGAAAGAGAAGAGGATCATGGAATCTACCTACAGGAGATGGAGGGTGAGAAGGAGCAGTCTAGAAGCAGGGCCTTAAGAATTGTGGGATCATTCCTCCAACTCATTGCATTTGACCTAAAACTTCCTGTTTACAGAAACAAAATCTATCTGAAAAAGGTCAGCACTGCTTCTCTAAAACGTTCTTCCTCCAGTCAAAAACAAGAAGAAGCTGCAGAGGATATATTCGGCTGACTCATCCATTCTGCGTCCTTATGAAGCCACTCCATTACTGGCAATGAACACCACCAAGACAAAAATGAGGCCTGTCGTGTGACATCTTATTGCAGCTTGTAAGGCAAAACATTTCTGTGAGAGCCATAAGCGCTGCTGTCCCAACCTGGTGAATCAGAACTAAATGCTACAGATGTTTTGAAGGCTTTACAGCTCTCGGGGTGGCAAACAGAGAGACAAGCAGAATCCCTCCAAGCCCTCTGCCTCGTCTTCAAGAACTCCACTGTTGCGTGGAAAACTCTGGACCTCTTAGCTTCAGAAGCCATCTGGGGTGGGCAACCTTTCTCTGAAAAGGACTAGGTAGTAAATATTGTAGGATCTGAGGGCCACACAGCATTCGCTGCAATTACTACTCAGTTCTGCCACTGTCCTGAGAGAACAGCTGCAGACAAAACAAACACAACTGTATTTGTAAAATCAGGAGTCTGGCGGGGTTTGGCTACAGGTCATAGTTTGGGGACCCTGAGGATAGAGGAAAAAGCGCAGAGAAAAATCAGACAGTGGATTCCGGTTCCAGGCCCACCCCCGTTCACCAGCTATGCCTCTGCAGTAAAATTTCCTCATCCCTGGAATTGGGATAATTATTATTATTGGGATACTTACTATTAGGAAACTGAAGGAGATAAGGAATGTGAAACCACTTTGTAAACGTGTAGATCCTATGCAGACAAAAGGAATTGTTTCTTACAGCCCCAGGAAATGCTGACAGGCTCAGGTGTCTTTCCCTCCCAAATAATCTAAAAAAGGAAAACCCTGCTGCTTTCATTTGAGAGGCAGCAGATCCAGGAAAATCCCAGGCCTTGTGGCAAATGCCTGCACTCCCCACATCAAAGAAAGAAAGAACCGTCTCACTCGGGACTTCTTTTTCTTAAGCCCATGGAATGAATCCCCTTACCAAGTTTAAGAGACACTCTCAAAAGACAGAGTGCTTTTGAAAGGTACTTAGATTGCTGGGAATCACTGTTTTTGGACAAAGCGGCTGGGGTGCCTGTTTTCTTTCTCGGAGAAAGGATAACTTGAAATTGCAGAACCACTTCCTGTAGAGGAATACAAAAAATGATTTTGGGCAGGGGTACACTAGGCCCTACAGGTCATCTTCCGTCACTTTATAAGTTGTCGTGGTGGTGGTCTGCGGGAGAGAAGCCTTTCAATTTTCTCTGTTTTTTCCTCACTCTCCCCTGAGACAACCTAGCAGGAAACTAATTTCTCACTTTTCAACCAGTGGATTTACAGGTCACTCTTTTCCTGAGAGCTAACCGGCCAGGGGAGCGAAAAGAGAAAAAAGGCCTATAATCAGACTGTGCCATTTTGCTCAAATTTGGTTCTTAACTCAAAGTTAGCCCACTGAACCCCTGTCCAAAATCTGCTCTTCTTAAAGTATTAATAATATGTTAAAGATTGTCACCATCTTTGACTTTTCAAAAGTTTCAATAGAACAAATAAACCCCGTATTTTAGGAAAGGGGGAGGATTGGTTCCTGCTAGTGAGAAATAAACACACACACACACACACACACACACACACACACACATACAAAGGCAGGCAGCTTTTAAAACTGTTTTGAAAGAAAAAACTTCATTGACTATTTGAACTAGGATTCCAACAGAAATACACGTTAATGCAAAGTGTGAATATAGGGCTTCCCTGGTGGCGCAGTGGTTGAGAGTCCGCCTGCCAATGCAGGGGACACGGGTTCGTGTCCCGGTCCGGGAGGATCCCACATGCCGCAGAGTGGCTGGGCCCGTGAGCCATGGCCGCTGAGCCTCCGCATCCGGAGCCTGTGATCCGCAACGGGAGAGGCCACAACAGTGAGAGGCCCGCGTACCACAAAAAAAAAAAAGTGTGAATATAGCATAATGAATATTTT
Source organism: Leucopleurus acutus (assembly GCF_964270905.1). Classification (NCBI taxonomy): domain Eukaryota; kingdom Metazoa; phylum Chordata; class Mammalia; order Artiodactyla; family Delphinidae; genus Leucopleurus; species Leucopleurus acutus. The sequence goes on along the minus strand of NC_139160.1, from coordinate 20,485,687 downwards.
AAAATAAACTAAGCATGCCACACATTTTAACAAGAATTGCTAATTTATTGACTCTTGAGTGGCGTTTGGAATGGATTATCTCATTTTAGGAATTTCAGTATTTTAGGAATACGTGTGTCACCTCATAGCCCTGGTTTTAACAGGAAGAGGTTTTCGCCAGTTTGGAGGAATTGTGGTTACTGTGTTTAAGTCTTACTTTTTTTCTAGCCACACCCTGTCCAGGTAAATCTAACAGGGGAGGCGAGTTCCTCTCCTACCTCAGCACTGGTGTGAACCGGAGCCCACTCTGTCTGGACCACCTTCCATCACCACACTGAATGCAGAGCACTTCTGGTGCTCTCCTGCAGGGCACATACCTGTTCCAAGATGGCAGGTGACACTGATTATCAACTAAGTTGAGCTAAGATGACATTTCCCTGCAGTCTAAGGAGAAGGGGTATCCTTGACTCCGCCCATCGTGACCCATGGTGCTGGGCCAAAGACAGCATGAACTGAGCCCATGCCCTGGATCGTGGGCAAAGTGGAAACCCAGGAGCTTTTCCCTCGCGAGGAACACCTGGCCTCAGCCCCGGGCAGAGCTGGTGTGAGAACAGACAGGAAGGAGGGCAGTCCCCCCCAGAGTTACCTGCATCAGTGGAAGGTGTCAGCTGGGAAGGCTTGAAAAAAGTATCGTCAGCCTCACGACACGGGGAGGCAGTCAAGTCAACCTTGGAGCTTGTGAACAGAGGCGTCCAAGGACAGCGTCCTGGGAGCACTGCCCGTTCTTCCTTTGAAGTAAGAGAGAAGTCACCGCCTTTTTCAGCTGAGCCCCGGGCAGAGGAGCTGCCCATGGAGTCCACAGTGCCCTTCGACAATGATGTCTCCACCACGGAGTCCCCAAGAGATAACGGTGAAGGGCCCAAGGGAGAGGCAGCGTCCCAGGCAACACGGCTCTCTTTGTTCCCCACTGCTGGCACCTGGGGGGGCGAGTCCTGCAGCTGTTGCTGCACACACTGGGGGTTAATCCAGGCAGCTCTGTGCCTCGTAAACCTGATGCTTGATGCGCAAGAGAGGTGGTCCGTGTCCAGGAGGCTGGGCGAACCATCAATGTCTCCAGGGTCATTGCTGATTCCTTCCCAGGGGTCCACAGGAGAGTCCTGCCGGCCCGCAGACTGTGACACCATCTTCGAGGCTCAGGGCTGGTGTGAATTCCCTTGTGCTGTTGGATTAGCACCTTGAACTCACCACCTGGTCAGCTAGAGGGCTTGGGGAGCTTACCTGCAATGAGCAAGAATCATTCACGATAAACAAGGGCTCGATCATATTTTTAACTCCAAATTCTTTTCAGGAAGCAAAGAAACAAGAAATAAAGTTTCTACTTCGTCCTATACAACGCAGTAAATTCCGCTTGGATTTAAAAGGAAAAAATTAATAAATGAATCAGCCATAAAACTAGAAGCAAACGTAAGGGATATGACATTGGGATAGGAAAGGGATTTCAAAGCATAAAAATATTATTTTTATACCAGGATGAAGTCGTATAAGGATACTGCTGATAAAAAAACAGGTAAAAATGTAAAACACCCATGCATTAAATGTCAACTCAAAATGGGAATGTCATCTGGAAGTAAAGACACATGTTCATAGTTTCTTATTTCTATTTAGTTTGTGTTTATATTTCAACAAAGTAGGCAAGTGGCATGTGAAACTGAGAACAACCAATAGCACCAAAAACTTCTGTTTTGTATAACTTTACATGAGCCTGTAATACTTACTTAGATTATAACAGCAGTGCGAATTTATGATTGGCTTATAACATCTAAAGACCACACTGCAAACCTAGACTCTGTCTTTAAAATGGTCCACTCACTTTCCAGCCCCGTCTTTAGCTTTAGTAAATTAGGCAGTGATTACAATGTTGAGAGCCACACAGATGAGAAGCGCTCTCGTCACTAACTACAGGCCCAGCACATGTGTCTTCCTAATGTTCTCCCACTGTCTTTCACGTTGTAAAGCTCCAAACAGCCTTCAACAGCCAAAGCAAGGTTGGCAGGGGGAAGGTTTAGAGATGGAGGTGTCTACTTGGGCAGTGACCCTAAAGGAAGGGTGAAATCCATGGGCACATTGCCGTGAGCCTCCGACTTTGGTCCTCATAACGTTCCAGGGCTTTGGGCTTCCCTGGTGGCGCAGTGGATGAGAGTCCGCCTGCCGATGCAGAGGACACGGGTTCGTGCCCCGGTCGGGGAAGATCCCACATGCAGCGGAGCGGCTGGGCCCGTGAGCCATGACCGCTGAGCCTGCATGTCCGGAGCCTGTGCTCCACAGCGGGAGAGGCCACAGCAGTGAGAGGCCCGCGTACCGCAAAAAAAAAAAAAAAAAAAAAGTTCCAGGGCTTTAAACACCATCATTATATATAGGCGGCTCCCACATGGATCTCTATTCCTGACCTCCCCTGAACTCTGGGCTAGCGTATCTTACTGCTTATTTGACGTTTGTCAAGAAGGCATCACAACCTGATATATTCAAAATAGACACTGATTTTTCCCCCCCAAATCTGCTCCTGCCTGGTTTTCCCCATCTCAGCAACCCCCTAGTTACTGAAGCCCCGAATGTAGGAGTCAGTACTGACCCTACCTTCCCAGGCTCTCTACCTTTAACCTACCAGCAAGCTTATATCTACAGCCACCACCCTAGTGTAAGTCAGCATCTTCTCCCACTGGATCTCCCGCCATCTTCCCAATGGTCTCTGTGCTTCTACTCTCACCTATTTATAATCAAGTTATTCAGAGATATCTTTTATAAACCTAAATCATTCCCCTAATCGACCCCCCCCCCATAGCTTCCCATCAAATCTGGAATAAAATCCAAAATCCTTACCTTGTCCTCCAGGCATGACATGATCCTGTCCTGCAGACCTCTCTCGCCTGTCCAACCTCCGGAAGTCCCAACCACGCAGCAAACCTTGAGTCCCACACGCTCTTGCCCACTCTCTGGGCCCCGTTGTAATCTCTCTGCTTGGACTACTCTTCCCTCAGATGATCACACATCTGGCTCCTTCCTGTCTTATGCGTGCCTGGGTTTATGAATGACTTCCTCAAAGAAGTCTTTCCTAACTACCTCTCTTAACGTAGTTCCCTGGTTACGCCTTCTGACATCACTTTGCTTAATCTTCATCACAGTAGTTCTCACTTCCTGATACTTCCTGTCATCTCTGTCCAGCCCCCTGACTAGATGCTCCGGGAGAGCAGGGGCCTTGTCTAAGAGCGGCAGATGGGGGCTCAATAAAAGTTACAGACTGAATGAATAAATCCAACAAAGTGGAAATAAAGTCACGGGTAGAGGAAAGACGTCTGTGGTCGATACAACTGCTCTATTATGGTACCAGACTTACTCATCCAGGGATGGAAGTGAATCAATGTTTCCTAAAGATACAAAATTTTTCTCACCCAATGCTTACAAATAGACCAAAAGAAGGTAATGTGGAAACTGGGTTTTCTTGATTTGTGGGTCCTCCATTGTAGGTCATAGTTTTTGGAGTGATGTAGGACATCTATGTATATCTATCATCCTCAGAACACGGCACAAGCTCCAACTCACCAGTCACAAAATATCACAGGATTTGGTGAGAACGGCCAGCGCTCACTACCTGAAGTGTTTCATCTTCCTTCTCCCGACCTCAAATCTCACTTTGTGCCCCAATTTCTCTTTGTCGCACATCTTTTCCTCTCCAGTAATTTCGAGTGTTATAATTACCAAAAAACCCACTCATGACTATGGTTTTATAAAATGCCAAAAACACAGAAGCCTGGAGTAAAAAGTGAAGCAGTGTCACTGCACCAAGCCTACTTCTTTCCCAGAAATAACATCGTCAACCATTTTATTCCATCCAGACCTTTTTCTATGAATTAACATACATATGTCAGATCAGAAGATATGTCTTATTTTTTATATACACACGAGATCATACTAAATGTACTCTAAACATACCTTCTTTTTCTCTCATCAACACGTCTTGAGGGTATATATTCTTTTTTAAAATTATTTATGGCTGTGTTGGGTCTTCATTGCTGCGTGAGGGCTTTCTCTATTTGTAGCAAGCGGAGGCTACTCTTCGTTGCGGTGCGTGGGAGGTGGCTTCTCTTGTTGCGGAGCACGGGCTCTAGGCATGCAGGCTTCAGTAGTTGCAGCACACGGGCTCAGTAGTTGTGGCTCGTGGGCTCTAGAGCACAGGCTCCGTGGTTGTGGCGCACGGGCTTAGTTGCTCTGCGGCATGTGGGATCTTCCCGGACCAGGCCTCGAATCCATGTCCCCTGCACTGGCAGGCAGATTCTTAACCACTGCGCCACCAGGGAAGTCCCATTGAGGGTGTATATTCTTTACCTTAACTATTTTACCACTTTTTATGGTACAAATGTATCATAAATTCTTAGCCAGACTCCTATTGATGAAACTTTTCAGTTTTTCACTATTATAAAATATACAGCAATGAACATCTTCAACCATGTTGCTTTTGATTGACTTTCTTTTACTAGATCTTTTCTTTCACTAGTGCCAATTTTAGTTCTGAGTCCATAGCCCATGATAATCTCACTATTTCCAAGAGAATGAAGCTATGTCAGTCATGTTTTATTCTCCATTTTCTGCACATCATATCTGGTTTCGTGTGTGAGAGATGATTACAGATATGAAATCATATGAAAAACACACAACCTCAAATAAATGGGAAGCAGTAGTGAAACCTGTGTTTTTATAAACAGTTTAAAGTTAACAATTCAAAGAGAATGATGTTATTTTTGAGACTCCCAGATATGGAATCAACTGCACTGAGCAAAAACAGACTTCCTTACAAAAAGTAATTTTCATAAGCAGGTGCTTGTTCTACTTCCTTCTAGAAAGATGTTCTTGCTTCACACAAATAGCCGGCAGGTGCTGGCTTTGCCAGGTTATAGAATAAGAACATTGTAGAGCTGGAATAGGCCCACAGAAAGTCAAAGCCATATCTAAGGTCACAGCTGGGTAGTGGCAGAGAAAGGATGACAAGCCAGGTTGGACACTCATTAGGAAGCGTGCGTTTCTCTGACATGCAGACTGACACAGAGGAGAGAGCAATGACTGGAGATAAAGTCCAGACCCTGGAGACGAGAGATCATCTCCATTTCTTGATCTTTGGGGTAACAGATAATTCAGGAGATACCAAGATATTGTTGCTGGTTGTGTTGCTTATTGCCACATTGCTTCTAGTCTGTTATTCAATTAAACCAATATTCACTGAGTGTCTATTACATGACTGGCAGTGTTTTTGTTCTGGTAGCACTGGGGTAACAGTGGTGACTGAAATAAGTTTCCTGACCTCCAGTAGCTTACACTCTGGTGGAGGGGAGACAGGGACTAAACACATTCATAAATTTCAGGCACTGACTGACAGCAGGTAACATGGATCTAAGGAATGCTTGGCATCTTCTCAAAGTCCTTCCCGCTGTCACAAATGAGCTCCCTTGAATCAGAGATGCTGGGGCGCAAAGATAAAATCAATTTCCAAACACATTTCAAAGGAAGAGAAAGCCAGTTGCGAAGCTTACTGTCAGTTTTATTGAGATTTTCCTACTGAACGTAAACACAGATTACTAGTTAACACACGTGCAGCAGCAAAGGTCCTAGACAAAGGAAAGACTCCGGGACTCGACCCGCCACACCCCAAGTCATTCTGGAAGGTCCCTGAGCACTGGAGTCATTGGTCCCATTGAGAATGACTGCATTACTAGGGCCACTGCTGAGGTACAGGGGCCGCTGCAAAGATGCAACCTTTGCAAGAGGGGCGGATGACTCACCGTGAACCTCTATAGAGCAGCCAGCATTTGGATGGTAGCGAGGAGACGGCTTTAGCTCCTAATACCCCTGAGAATCTTAAAGACACTCCAGGGCTAGGAGCAAGCATGTCAGGTTTAGGATTTAGGATTTTCTCTGCCTCCGCACTAGTACCTGAATACATAACTGGGAGCATCAAAGACTCATCTTACATGCGACCTTCTCTGTGAGGCCTCCCTGGTCACCCTAGAAATAATGGCAACTGCCCCTCCCCCATAGTTCCTCTCCCCCTTTGCAACTATCTTTCTCTCCTTACTCCTCAGCACTACCCCTCATTTCATTTAACCTCAGTGACCAACACCCACTAGAATGTAAAATCTTTGAGGGCATTTTAAAAACTTTAAATTTTCTTCAATGATCTGTCCCTAGTATCTAGAACAGGGGCATATCATAGGTACTCAATAAATATATTGCGTATATGAATAAAAGAATGAACAAACTAACCAACAGTACCTAAGTATGGTTATATTGGTTATTTCTGTTGCCCAAGAAAGGAAGCCAAGAACAGACGTCACCGTGTAGAAGAAACTGGAGATCACGACCTAAAATACTTGCCAACCATTTCCTTAGAACAAAGGGTGCTAGAGAAATCACAAACGAGAGTTGGGGGTGAAAGGTCAAATTCATTTCTCTCAGTTTCATGGTGTCTTACTGAGCATATGCCAGGTGAGAGACAAACGCAAGCAGAGAATGAAATGACCTTTAACCACAGCATGTGAGCTCTTTGGTTAACACAGTTCCCAGGACCTCTTCCCATCTTTCTGTATCTATTCCCTTCATGCTTTGACTTTAAGCAAAGGCTAATATCCCCCAAGGATGTCTACAGACTCAAGCGATCACAGATCACACAGAAACCTTTAAGATGCCCAATAATGCAACTCCATAGCTTCCCTGACAGTGGCCAGGAATCAGAGTAAACTGCAGTTTTGAAACAGCTGCACCTTCACTGCACATGTGCTGAATGCTGTGTTCTCATACGAAAAGCACCAGGAAGGAAACAGTGCCACACCGCAATGGTGGCTGGTGGCATCACAGGACTCCTCTCCGTCCAGGTCAACCTTTGGCAATGACCCTTCATTTTGAAGGTCTGTTGTCAGAAGAACACAGAGGAAGGACAGAAAGCAGGGTGGGGTGGGAAGGGGAAGACCCAGCCAGGGAAAAGGTCAAGGAAACCCAGATATTTGCCTAAGAAAACTGCAGGGTTGCACAAGATGCGCAGATGACTAACTTTCTGTGGTCACTGCATCTGTCATACTTACCACTCTTGTTCTGCACAATGAAAATTTATGATATTTCGCGTGTTATCAGGCCAATTTGGGAACTGAAATGCAGACCTTTAGGGGACTTGCCCAAAGTCTCACCATTAGTAATCAGCAGAAGTAGAATAGAAATAAAAGTCCAACACCTGATCCAAAGCTCCTTCCACTGGTATTTACATGTTCCCTTTGGGCTGAAATTAGCAGGATATTTTCAATTTCTTTAGCAAAGTAATTTTAAGAATTTCCCCATCAAAATTGTCACAAAGCATGGGATTAATAACCACACAGCTACATATATTTGATCCTATGTCTTTAGAACAGTTGTCCCCAGAACTTCATATGACTTCCTGCTTGTAAAAAAAGAAAACCTTTGCATTTACATCTCCAATATAGGACTATTTACTTATAAACCTTACATATACATAGATATTCTAATACATTGTATAATTATAAAGCATCATTGAAAAGATGCAAGAACATAGCATTTTGTTCTTGTTTTCCAATGAATCATCTTGTACCCTAAAGGTACATAACTTCCAATTTGGGGACCACTGCTCAAGTAATGCTTTACTCAAAAATCAATAACAGGGGCTTCCCTGGTGGCACAGTGGTTAAGAATCCTTCCGCCAATGCAGGGGACATGCGGTCAAGCCGTGGTCCAGGAAGATCCCATGTGCCACTGAGCACCTGAGGCCATGCACCACAACTACTGAGCCTGTGCTCTAGAGTCCGCAAGCCACAACTACTGAGCCCGTGCACCACAGCTACTGAAGCCCACGCACCTAGAGCCCGTGCTCTGCAACGAGAAGCCACTGCATTGAGAAGCCCGTGCACTGTAACAAAGAGTAGCCCCTTCTCGCCGCAACTGGAGGAAGCCCGCGCGCAGCAGCGAAGACCCAACGCAGCCAAAATATAATTTTAAAAAAAGAAACAACAAAAAACATCAATAACAAAAAGGTTTATACATGAATATAATTAGATAACTAAATAAGACTTAGAAAAATATTAATACAAAAATTTACCCAAAGTAAGGGTGGGTACCTGCACTTGAAAGATAGCTAAATTCCCATATTTGGGCAAAATAAACTGGGGAGCTATATTATTGAAAGAAAACAGTCTGACAGTTCCTCAGATGGTTCAACATCCAGTTACCATTTGAACAAGCAATTCCACTCCTGGCTATATACCCAAGAGAAATGAAAGTATATGTTACCACAAAAACTTCTACGTGAATTTTAAAACTCGAGATGTAATTGACACACAGCCCTGTATAAGTTTAAGGTTTACAGCATAATGATTTAATTTACATACACTGTGAAGCAATGATCGCAGTATGTTTAGGGAACATCCATCCTCTCGTATAGGTACAAAATCAAAGAAATAGAAAAAAACGTTTTTTCTTCTGATGAGAACTCTTCGAATTTCCTCTCTTAACAATTTTCATATATAGCATACAGACGTGTTAATTCTATTATAATCATGTTGTACATTACATCGCTAGCACTTATTTGTGTTATAGCTGGAAGTTTGTACCTTTTGACTAGCTTCATCCAATCCCCCTCCCCTCCCCCTCCAACCTCATCACTGGCAACCACAAGTCTGATCTCTTTCTCTATAAATTTGTTTGTTTTTGAAGTATAATTGACCTACAACACTATGTTAGTTCCCGTTACAAAAGAGTGATTTGATGTTTCTATACCTACATGAATGTTAATGGCAGTATTATTCATAATAGCTAAAAAGTGGAAACAACCCAAATGTTCATCGACGGAAAAATGGATAAACAAAGTACACTACAGCCATATAATGTAAAATTATTCAGCCATCCTAAGAAGGGAAGTACTAATGCATGCTACTACATGGATGAGCCCTGAAAACATCCTACTAAGTGAAAGAAGCCAGTGACAAAAATATTTCTTAAGTATTTATTTATTTATGAATGAATGAAATGTCCAGATAGGCAAATCCATAGGACAGAAAGCGGATTAGCAGTTGCTTTGGGGGATGGGAAGATAGGGGGTAACAGGTCAAAGGTATCTTTTTGAGGTTCTAAATGTTCTCAAACCAACTGTGGGAATCCTGGCACATACCTGTGAAGACACTAAAACCACTGGATTGTACACTTTAATTGGGTGAATTCTATGTTATGTCAATTCTATCTCAATCTCAATAATGCTGTCGAAAAAATGAAATGGGCCAAGTACGCATCTCCCTTCAAAAAGGTCTGAGAAGACTACAGAGCACTGGTATTTCGTGTGCCACAGGGATCAAAGGAGCACAAGCTGTAAGTCAGGCTGAGAACAAAAGCACTGAAAGCTAAAAGGGGAAAAAGAGAGTAGATAAAGGGAGTATGGAATAAATGTGCCTAAAGTAGGCATGGAGAAGGGAGAGAGTAAGTAGAAGTGAAAATGCCATGACTGAACTATGTAGGAAAAAAAAAAACCCAAGGGAGAGTAAGGACAATACCATCAGCATGATGGCTGAATGATGGGGAACCGATTGTCTACACTGAGGGCTCCAAGCGTCCACCCTTATCTTTACACAAGCTCTGCAGGGGAGGTTCTGCTGATCCCAATTTAGAGATGGGAAAACAAAGTCAAAGAGATTAAGTATCATGGTCATGTTTGGTTAAGTGCCTATCTTTTAGAAATATATACAGAAGGATTTAGAAATAATTGATAGAATTTCTTGAATTTGCTTTAAAATAAAACAGTGCCAGTGGGGGGATATGGATGAAACACAATTGGCCATTTTGATCATTGTTGAAGGTGGGAGAAGGGCACATAGACTGTTCTCTCTACTTAATGGTTGAAATTTTCTATAAGAAAATTCCCAAGTTAAAAAAAAAAAAACCTTCAACATGTGCTATATCTGTCTGTGTCCCTAAGTTACCTCTCTGACCCCCTTATTTACCTCTGTACCCCTACACCTCTATACCCCTCTGCAACCCTACACCACTATATCCCTTTACACCCCTACACCCTCCTACCCTGCCCCTGGTCTTACTCAAATTTACCTTTGGGTTGAGAATTTCGCTATCACCCTGTTAAAAACTGCATCCCTACAAGTATACCCTATCCCCATTTACTGCCATTTTTTTTTTTTGCCACACTGCACAGCATGTGGGATCTTAGTTCCCTGACCAGGGATTGAACCCATGCTCCATGCAGTGGAAGCGTGGAGTCTTAACCACTGGACCACCAGGGAAGTACCTGCCCTGTTTCTTTTTCCATAGCACTCATCATCATCAGTTCATTACTAACACTTAGATGGCATTTACTATGTGCCTGACACTGTTCTAAGCTTTCTACACACACACACACACACACACACACACACACACACACACACCTGATCCTCCTAACAACCTATGAGGTAGATATGACAACACTGTCTTTATTTTACAGATGAGAAATTGAGGCATGGTTAGTCAATGGAGCCAGTTTCCCAGCCAGGCAGTCTCGCTGCAAATCCACATTCTTACCTACAACAGCACAGGGGTGAAGGGAAGACCTTTAAATAGCATGGATCCAAACATCACTCCAGATCATGAAAATTCACCAAGTGCGGACCGGCTGCTGTGAGCCTGGCCACATCAGTAACACTGACACGGTTACCTCCCTCAGCCCAAATCTCCATCAGGACCACAGTCTAAATTAAGAGTGAGAACCTCCCCCAAAAAAGATCTTACATAGGTCACAGGACAGTTCAAATGATTTGACAATTGAACCGTACTGTTTAAAATACCCTTAATATAAGCATATACGGAAGTTCAAGTTTCCTCACCCACCAGATTTAAACTGGCTGTCCCAAAAGCTGTCTTCTAAGAACAATTTCCAAACAAAGAAAGAGAGGATATGGAAGTAACTTACATATATTTTCAGGACTCGGTTGTTCTCTGACCCACTATAGCTTGTTGGAATAAAAGGATGTAGAATGTAAGGATTAAAAAACAAACAAACAAACAAACACTCCACCCTCCAATTTTCATCACCTGAACTCAACCAGAGAAAAGCACGCGCTGGCTGTGATTACTGAATAGTGTTATTCAATGTTACTTACCAGAAAAACTCTGAGGTCTAATCTGCATTTATCTCTTTTAATAAACGTAATGCTAAGGATCCAAGAACAGAACTCAAGAATTTTTTAAAACAAATTTCAAACATAATTGTTGAGTAAATCACATTGTGTGTAGTCTCCTCCAGCTTCTACTCATTTGCCACCTGCCAGCCTACTGTTAACCGATGACAAAAACACTTTGACTCTGAAACTTCCCTTTACATGCTGAGAAGTATCTCTTTCACAGTTCACGCTCCATGTTCACGTGAGAAATAAAGCATTCGCTCAATATGGAATTATTATCACTATTTTGTGGATGAGAAAACCGAGGCTCAGAAAAAAGAAGTAAAGACCACACAGCAACTTGGCAGCAAGCTCAGGGTCCTGAATCCCTGCTCCAGGGCCCTTAGTCTCACTCCTGACCACCTGTATGTGTGGGAGAAAACCCAGCGCAGAAGTTAAGAAACAAACACAAGAGTACCAATCAAATGTAATTGTTATGCCAATCTGAGAGAAATTCTCCACTACTAGCTGTGTGACCTTGGGCAAGGCACTCAACATCTCTGTGCTTCAGTTTCTTTACAGACTTTTGTGAGAACTAAATGGATTGTAACATGCATATCAGAGTCTGGCACACAATAGTCTATAAAAGTTAGCTTTATTATCACCCTTTGTGTTATTTTATAAAGTATTAGACAATCTAGTTATTTTATAAACTTATTTATTTATTCATTTATTTAATTTTTGGCTGCATTGGGTCTTCGCTGCTGCACACGGGCTTTCTCTAGTTGCGGTGAGCGGGGGCTACTCTTTGTTGCGGGGCGCAGGCTCCTCATTGCGGTGGCTTCTCTTGTTGCGGAGCACAGGCTCTAGGCGCGCGGGCTTCAGTAGTTGTGGCACATGGGCTTCAGTAGTTGTGGCTCGCGGGCTCTAGAGCGCAGGCTCAGTAGTTGTGGCGCACGGGCTTAGTTGCTCTGCGGCATGTGGGATCCTCCCAGACCAGGGCTCGAACCCGTGTCCCCTGCATTGGCAGGCGGATTCTTAACCACTGCGCCACCAGGGAAGCCCCTAGACAATCTAGTTTTATTTCCCAATCTCTTAAATGAGTCATCTTTCAACTCCTTTTAGTTAAAATGGAAAAGCCAGTCAGTGGTCTTGTTTGGTATCATGAAAAGATACAATATGACATACTCTAGCTCTAGCATTGCTCACTTTTATAGCCTCTGGAAGGGCTGGACACGCTTATCTCAAATGGACTGCTGAAATTTTAACAGTAACACAACCAACCATGCGAATCTCTCCTTTCAGTATTAGATATATGAATCTAAATTTGGTAATAAGAGAAACTCTTCTAACTTGTCCTTGCTAACATGTGCTATGATTTGTGTGGGAAACATTTCCGGAGCTCTTTACCTAGCTTCCTCTAAAAGCATTCGAATTAAAATGCTTATTCTTGGATGTCTATCCTCGGCTCTGACAGAATTTTCCCCGCGTCAGAAAACAAGAACTCCAACTTCAGAAAGCCAACAATGTTTTCGGAGCTAAACCTGTTCTCCTGAAGAACACGTGCGATCAAATCTAACCCCCCAGCCGCTGCAACAAAGACTTTCAACTTTTGTGCACTCTCCGAGCACCTCCCCCGCTTTGTACCCGCCCTAAAGAAGCTGATGAACAAGACAAAGTTCCTGTCCCCTGATGTCACGCTGTGCTGGGCAGTTTCACGACGGCTGTGCCGTGAAGAGGAACTGCAACAAGAGATTGAGAAACAGACGCATCTCGCCCCTCTGACAGGTAACCAGGAAAAGGCCCGCACTGCCGCGAAGTTCCTGCCTTAACTCGGCTATGAGCAAGGTTCCGTCGGTGTCCAGGAAAAAGGTGTGGGCAGCAATGCTTAATTTGTACAAACCACACTTTATACTTTTCAAAATACCACCCTCCTTCCAATTCTCTTCCAAACCACCCAGTGAGGCGGGGCAGGAACCATCCCCACGCTTCTCACACTGAAGTTCAAAGACGTTTCCTGACTTGCTGAGACCTCTGCTATTCGGCCTCAGGACAGGGTCTAAGAAACCCAAGTCTGCCGACCCTCAGTCCTTTGCACTTTGCCTGCACATCTTCAATTTAAAGATCCTTCCAAATTGCACTGGCATAACACGGGGCAGCTCTTGCATATCCCCTTTCCTTTGAGTCTTCGTTCCCATTAAGGCTAAAGGACCCCTCTTCTGAAGGTGCTCTACCTTCTCCAAGCCGACAGCATCAATTTCGCAGGAGGCCGGTAGCAAACCTCCCGCGCGGCCACGGGCAGGCGGGGTGAGGGTGAAACGCAGCATGCGCTATCCCCGCTGCAATCTCAGCAGGTGGATGTCACTCCTGGCGCCCGGACGAAACCTTGCGCGGCGCTTTCGCACTCTAACGTAGTTCAGTTAAGCAGCCAAAAGTTGCTTGCCACCAGGTTTGGGCGTGTTAGGCGGGTGCTCCTCCGCAGACCTTCGCCTGCTGTGTGGGCGCTTTTTGTGGAACCGGGAAAAGCCACCGAGTCCGGAGCCCAGCGTCCGGGACCACGCAGGGCGCAGGATTCGCGCTTGCTGAGAGTCGCCCTGCGCAAAAGTGCCTGGTGATCCGGCTCCTGCGCCCCTCGGACCCAAGCCAAGCACAGGGTCGTCCCCACCCCCACCCCCTGCAAGGCAACTCCACAAAAATCCGCCACCCTTACCCAGATGCCCCCTCCTACCTTCTCCCGGGGGCGGGGCGGGGAGGGCGGGACTCGGCACTGCCCTGACCTACCTTGGGGTCCCCCGAGTCTCCGCTCTGTGCTCGCCTATCTGGCGGCCCTCCCCCTCTCCCCGCACCTCCCGCAGCTCTCGCGTCCCCGGCCCCGCCTGGCTCAACCAAGCGGCGGAAAACCATGTGGGCGCCGCGCGGCGTCTCGTCTCTGGCGCGGCTCCGAGCCGCGTTGCGCGGTCACTGCGCCCCCAAGCGGCCGAGAGAGGGAATGAGGAGGGGGAAGCGGCGCCCTGACGCCGCCACCCCCATCTCCCCGCGCCAACCAAAAAATCCGGGGCTCCGGCTGCAATCCGAGAAGCTCCCCAGGGAAGCGAAGCGCCACTCCCCGGCCTGCTGCTCGCGGGGAGACGCCAAAGAGGCGAGCTGGAAGCCACTCGGGCCCCCTGCGCTCCCCCCGACACCGGGCCCTGGGTGATGCGGGCTGGGGACCGCCGGAGCAGCTGCGCTCCCTTCTCCCTCGGTTCCCTCCGGAAATCCCACCCTACCCCTCGCTGGGGGCCCATATGGAACCGCGCTTTCCGGGGTCGAAACGAGATAATCACACACCTGGCGGACTTAGATGTCCAACCCCAAAGCTCAAAGCATTCGTCTTCAGCGTCAGTGCTATTGCCTGAAATGATCTTCCTTAGTAATTTGGATTCAAGTCTGCACTGCAATCAATGGGCCCAGCGGGGACCTGCAACTTACCCGGAGCGCGAGCCGCGTCTTTCTGACCACAGCGGGCTGCTCCCCGCGGAACCCCACTCCGAGGACGCCACCGCCAGCATTCGTTCAACCTAATCGTCCTTGTCCGCCCGCAGCGAGGGTTTGGAAACCCATCACAGCTGTGCCGCGCAGAGCACGCAGATCGCAGTGGAGGCTGGCGAGAAGCAGCCAACCAATACAGAAAGTTTTCACAAATAGAAACATAAGCCCTGACAGTACGGCTGAGTGCACGGCGTCCCTTGGCCCCTAGGGAGCTTCAGCGCGCTCCAGCAGCGCCCTAACGTCTCTAGGGGAAAGAATCTCCCAGTTACCTGCTCCAGTAACAACACGCAGGTGAGCCAGTCCTGGCCCTTCTGCTCGGTAAAACCAAACCCGCACCGCAATCCTTTTGGTTCCCTGGCTTTGTCCTTTGTCACTTCCAGGAACATGGAAGTGACATTGTGGAACCATGTCAGAGGTATTTTTGGCTTTATTTGCCGGGGGTCTCTCTGAAACATCCCCCTCCTTGGCGCAGCCTGGCGTGGAGTTAGTTAAGGGGCGGCGCCGCGTAGACGCTGCTTCTTCAAATGAAGACCTAAGTGAGAATCGAGATCACAAGCCGGGTGAACGGTAGCTGTCAATCACCCGCTTCCACTGAGGGCAGCCGGTGTGGAGCCTAGATTGGCTTAGACCTGAAAGACCTCTGGACATTTGGGGTTCTGTCTCAGGAATTCACGTCTGCTGAAGGCCGACTGGGAAGGGCTTACACTAAACTAGATCAAGAAAGGAAAGGGCATGGGATGTGTGCTAACGTTTGCCGAGTCTCTGCTATGTGCCAGGTACTTTTCCTGATTATTTTCAACATCCCCGAGAATAACAAATCATTTATTCCCATTTCACAGAGGAGGGATCTGTGGCTTAGAGAGGTTAAGTCACTTGCCCAAGGTCACACAGCCAGGAAGTAGCACAGTCAGGCTTTGAAAGCAGATGTATCTAACACAAAACCCCATGTCCAATTGCCACTGTGCCACTAGTAAGACACAGAGGAAGAATGAAATGACATAGAAGGGGCCAAGCCAGAGCCTTTTTAAGGAATATTTAAAGGAGGAATCAGGAGGAAGCTGAGAGAAAGAATCTTAAAACAAGGGCAAATGTCATGCAAAGTAAATCAGAGAGTCTACTAGTCAAAATCAAACAAACAAATGAAAAACAACAAGAAGAAAAACTGAGTAGGTGCTAGACTGCACAGAGTCTCAGGCAAGAAAAGTATTCTTGTAGAGAGACTAAGAGATTTTGCACCAAGACGATAAGGTTTGGTCAGTTCCCTCTGAAGCCACTTTGAAATCATCTTTACTAACAGGTAAAGAGGTAAATAGCCCAGCCTATGCACTCTTGTGTGGGGCATTCTATAAATTTGAATGTACACATTCCACATCTAATCACGGATAAAGGAAGCCCATGTTCTGGAGGAGTATCTCTAGAATTAAGAAAATTCGAGGACAGATTTTTCAAATTAGGAATACTCACTGGAAATCTGCCCTGGCCCCTCAGGGATCTGGAAGTAGAATTTTCCAGTCGCTAAATGCTAAGGGATAGGCTTTCCAAGACTGCCTTATTGATTGGTCAGTCCTGAAAAAGTCACAGATAATTACGAACCAAGAACCATGCAGGAGAAGCAGAGGCAAGTTTTATTTTTCATGGGGAAGGTCATCTGCCAGGTCATAGTGCCCTCCAGGCCCCAGGTCTCAAGGGCAGTGAGGGCAAGTACCAGGAACAACTTAGCGCTTCAGCCAGCAGAGCGCCCCCCCCCCCCCCCCCCCCGGCACCCGTTGGTCACACACAAAGCTCCTTTGTGACCGGGACCGGGACAGCCTTGTAGGAGACTAGAAGCCTGGCAGCTGCCCGTCCAAACCCAGCCGGGCTGCACAAGAAGTTATTTGTGCCAGGAGCAGAGATGCGACCCTGCTTTTGAGCTCAGCTGACAGAGCCAGCAAAGGGGAAATCAGCTTCTGTACAGAGCAGGGAGGAACTGAGCTGAAACGAGCAGCAGGAGGAGCTTCAGGAAGGCGCCTAATGGTATGGTCACCATGCAGACGTGCAGGGATGAAGGGGCCATCCTGTGTGGGAGGGAAGCCAGGACACGCGCCAGGGGATGTGAGAGATACCCACTTTTTTTTAACCCACAAAACCCCAAATCTGTATGATTCCATTTACATGAGGAAGCTAGAATAGGCAAATTCATGGAGACAGGAAATAGAATAGAGGGTACCTGGAGGAGGGAAAATGGGGAGTTGTTTCATGTGTACAGAGTATCTGTTTAGGATGCTGAGAAAGTTCTGGATATGGATAGCAGTGACGGTTGCACATTACTGCAAAAGTACTAAATGCCACTGAATTATATTCTTAAAAAATGTTTAAAATAGTGTCATGTATATTTACCATAATGAAATATATATGTATTTTATTATTATAATAAATACATATGTACGTATTGAAAATCTACTATCACGATGTGATACTTCTTTGGAGTAAAAGCCCAAGTGAAAGCACGATGCTAAGAGAGGGGCCCCGACCTCTGGGGATTAGTTTCTTAAATTTTAGTAAATCTTGCTCTCTTTTGCTTTCCTTTAGGGGTGTCAGAGACCAGCTTTGGGGAAGGAAGAAGAGTCCCGCCATTTTACTATTTGCTTCTGCTGTGATAGGTAGCCTGGGGTTTGTTAGTGGCAGAGATACCACGCCCTGAAAGAGCCTCTTTACCTGTAAGAGACAGAGGCAGTTAAAACAAAAGGATTGTGGCCCCAGGGGAAAATACTCTTTGCTTCAAGGAATACCAGGCACAGACAGTCCCACAGCTTCAGGCAAACCCCGATGCCCAGGGTCAGCCTGTTCCACGGAGATGTCAGGATGAGGGGCCTGTGCCCTTGGCCTGACAGATAATGAGTAAATATTGTCCTCTATTCCTCCTCCTCTCTCTCTTTATCACACAATTCCTGCTTTTCCTTTCTGAAGATGCTCTCAGCTGGACGAGTAGAACCGGAAGCTGCACCTGTTCTCTGGTCCCTTTTCGTGATGAAAAATGTGGTCTGCACAAAAATCTGAGGTCTCGCATGAGTGCAATGGTAAACGGTTATCTGTGTTAGAACTAAAAATATTAAGTTGTTTGTATTCTGTCTTGCCCACTAGATTGTGGACCCAGAGGACCTTACTTATTTCTGAATTCCTTCCCCCACGATGCCTCCTCCCCAGGACCCAGTCCTGTACTTCATATGTTTTAGGTGTTTCATTAAAATTCCAACTGTTCACGTGGCTTATGGGGTGTGATTTGAATGCCATCCTACAAAAGAGGAAGACATTCAGCTAAGATTATCCCATGTTTGGGGACAGTTAGTGTGTCCAAAGTTCAGTGTCTTAGTCAACATTTAAAGTGTTCTTTACTGTGGTCTCAACCCAATTTTCAGTCTCTTCTTTCACCCCTGCCTCAATTACTCTGAGATCCACAATGGCCCACCAACTGCTCTGGGAGAATTCTTCATATTTTCCTACCTTTTGTAACTCAAGCCATTAACCACGTCTTATATTTTTCACACCTGCTTCCCAGAGCTGACCCTTCAGTGTTTCATGCCTGACATTTCATTAGTTTCTGTGGGAGCCTTCTTTTCCACATGGACGGTTGAATAAGGAAAGGCCAAAACACCTAAATAAAATCCTGTATGGCTGGTATTGAATTTTTCTCCAAAATTCTGTTACCATAACAAAGTTACCTTATTTTTCTAAATTTTTTCTAAATTAAATTAAGTTTAACTTGGTATCTCTACCTGAATAAGTGGCAAGAAAAATCTGTCATGTGTTAGAGAGCCTTGCTGCCTCCCTAGATTTTCTCAAGAGCCCAGATGCTTACGTAACGTCCGAGGAAAGATTTCTGGTTTTTGTTCCATCATGGTCACTGCATGAGTCTCACTGTTGAAGTCTATTAATTTGGGAAGTTCCATCACTCTGTGCCACACGTGGGTGCAAGGATCCTTCACCAAGCTCTTAGGGGTGCATTTACCCAGCATCCAAACGTCCCTTCAGAGAGTCTGACCCTCTCTCACAGGTCCTCTCTGTCCTTCCCATCAAAAATAAAAGTCAAAAGTAAATAAAAAGAATCTTTTTTCCTTAGCTCCTACTTGAAGAAGTTACTTCCCACTCAGGCAACTCCTGCCTTTTTGCTTATCGTATGACAAAACCACAATTACGCCAAATACAAAAATCTCTTATCTCTGACCCGGGGGATTCAAAGCCCTGCTGGCCCTTTCCAGGGAGGTAAGAGAAAAGTGGTCTCATTCATTCAGATTTTTCTGCAAAGCAGTAAGAACAGAACAACTGAGTTTCTTGAGAAATTATTTTGCCACATGAAATTAAAAACATTTAACGTGCCAGTACAATGAATACCAATGGATGAACGGAAGTTACGTCTCTATAACGTAGATGGATCCAACCAACAGCTTCTCTCTCACTGATTCATTTCAGCAGCCATTAAAATCATTCAGCTTTATGTGATGTTCTGATTTCATGCTCTCCAAGCTATCTTCTATTTAAAAATTGACTTTCTGTCTCAATTTGCCTACAGGGAAATGAGATGCTGACCAGCCAATATGGGCATTCCCACCTACTCCATTTCCCCAGCGTTACATTTCTCACAGTAGATAGTAATAAATTATCGTTCTTGCTTATATATAAATCTCCAGTGAGTTTCATCAGATCCTGTGATAGGGAGAACAGTGGCTCCCCGCCAAAGATGTCCACATCCTAATGCCCAGAACCTGTAGTTATGTTATGTTGCATAGCGAGGGGCAATTTAGGTTGCAGATAGAAATACGGCTGCTGGGGCTTCCCTGGTGGCGCAGTGGTTGAGAGTCTGCCTGCCGATGCAGGGGACACGAGTTTGTGCCCCGGTCTGGGAAGATCCCACATGCCGCTGAGCCTGCGCGTCCGGAGCCTGTGCTCCGCAACGGGAGAGGCCACAAGAGTGAGAGGCCTGCATACCACAAAAAAAAAAGAAAGAAATAAGGCTGCTGATCAGCTGACTTGGATGATTCCCCATAGGCCCATTGTAATCACGAGCGTCCTTATAAGTAAAAAAGGGAGGCAGGAGAGTCAAAGTGATGCAAGCGACAAAGATTCAACCAGCCATCGCAGGCTTTGAAGATGAAAGGAGGCCATGAGCCAAAGAGAGCCTTTCTGTCTAGGAGAGACAGGAAATGAATTCTTCCCTGGGGCCTCCAGAAGGAATGTAGCCCAGCTGACACCTTGATTTTAACCCCGTGAGACCCATTTTAGACTTCTGACCCCCAAACTGTGCAATAACAAGTTGGTATTGCTTTAAGCCACTAAATTCTTAATATTGTGAATCAGCAATAGGAGACTGCTACAGCTCTACGATAGGGAATTGTTACTGCTATAGTACAGACTGCAAGAGACTGAGTGATTTATTTATTTATTTTTAAATTTATTTATTTATTTATGGCGGTGTTGGGTCTTCGTTTCTGTGCGAGGGCTTTCTCTAGTTGCGGCAAGCGGGGGCCACTCTTCATCGCGGTGCGCGGGCCTCTCACTATCGCGGCCTCTCTTGTTGCAGAGCACAGGCTCCAGACGCGCAGGCTCAGTAGTTGTGGCACACGGGCCTAGTTGCTCCGCGGCATGTGGGATCTTCCCAGACCAGGGCTCGAACCCGTGTCCCCTGCATTGGCAGGCAGATTCTCAACCACTGCGCCACCAGGGAAGCCCGAGACTAAGTGATTTTGATTGCACTGATGAAATGCAGTTCCTGGAGCTGCAGTCTCGTATCCGTGCCAAATGGGTTCCTGCACTCCCCTGAAAATATCTCAATTTTTTTCCCTCTCTCTGATCAACAAAGTGCTCTGAACATAATATAGGCCCTTAAAAATATTTGTTGAATCAATGAGTTTTTGGCAAAATATAGAGACGGTGAGCCATAACTGGTGTGTTATGGATAGTCTGAAAAATTTAAGGCTTAACCATCTCTCTCTGTAACTAGTTGTGAGTGAATGCCTCTATTATCAGGAAATTGGTAGTTTAATTATACGGACTTGAAGTAACAGAGAATTTGGGATGAGAATACCCAGCTCTCTTTTCCACTTACAGGGAAAATGTGAATTCAATTTAAAAATCAAAGCTTAGTCTTAGCCTCGGGTAGTAACTTCCCTCCTGCAAGAGGAAGCTTCATTTCTATTCTGAGGCATGTGGAAGCTCTTCAGGCTGGCTGGTGAAAGAGCTTGTGACATTCTTGTCAACACAGCTGACACCCGTATCATGTCCAACACTAAACACTAGGCCTATTGGAAGAAGAAAAGGCAAGTACAGCATGTCAATGAGTCATGACAACCTTTGGTGAGCTAAGAAGAGCTCCGGAGCATCCTGTTGTCATCCTCTGGTATTGGAGCTGCTGCCAGAGAGTCAAACCAAGGGTAAATAAAAAGGTCCCTTGGAAAACGCCATCCGTTGAAAGTTGCTGACTCAAGAACCCTTCTGGGAAGAGAAGTGCTTCTCACACTGAGCTGTGTGCGGAGCTGATACCCTGACTTGGCCACAGTCACACTCGCCAGGCTCCTACGGGCCAGGAGAGCTTTTTTGTGTGTTCATTGCTCCTAAGTGGTACTATATTCCTTTGGCTTTAGAACGCTCCTATTTCAGTTTGCAGAAATACATGCAGCACATAGATCGAAAAGAAAGCCTGGCTGGTTCTCACAGCTGCTCTAAGTTGAGTCTGGGGAGAATATAAGAGGGAAGAGGAGGGAGAGGCGCCCGGAGACTGAGTCTAATGCCCCATTAAGGAGTTGGAGCTTATCCTCATGGCAGTCGGAGCTACTCAAGGGTTCTGAATGGTGGGACTGATGTTTGCATTCTCCTTCCTTGGTGATCTAATATGTCTTAAGTTCTCAGACTTTAATGTGCTTAGGAATTACCTTGAATCTTCATAAAATGCAGGTTCGGATCCAGTAGCTCTCAGGTGGGGCCCCAGATGCTGCAACAAGCTCGTGGGTGATGCCAGAGCTGCTGAGCCATGGACCACGCTTTCAGTAGCAAAGGCCTAAACAGAATATCTTGTCTGCATCCACCACTGATTTTTTTCAGAGCCTGCAGGAAGGCGAAGGAGCAGCTGGAGGGCACACACAAAGCTCTTTTCCACCCTCAAAATGCCTGTGTGTTTTCCTGGGGTGGCCTAATCGCCCGGGCAGAGAACATTGTGGAAGTGTCCTATCGAATTTGTTTCCACAACTGTAAAATAAGCATAATAATACTTGCATCTTCAGGTTCATATCACTTTGTGGGTTCAAATTCCGGCTCTGCTACTTTTAGCTCTGTGACCTTGGACAAGAAACTTAGTGTCTCTGTGCCTCAGTTTCCTCATATGTGAAATGGGGCTAATAAGAATAGGTCTCTCATAGAGTTGTTTTAAGAATTCAGTGAATGAATAGATGTGAAATGCTATAGCAGAGGCTGAAACAAAGTCAGGCTCTGTAAAGGTTGACTATCATTATTATTATTAGGGGAGGATTAGCTATGATAACGCCTGTGAAAATGAGTTGTCACATTGCACAAATGCAGGAGAAGCTTCAGGTGTATATGTGTGGGTGTGTTCATTGTAATCCTCGCCACAGCAATGAATAGTGCTTAAAGGTGTGGGCTCTGTAGCTATATCGTTCAGAATCAAATTCTGGATCCACAGGTACCAGCTGTGTTTATTGGCAAATTACTCAACCTCTCTTTTCCTAAATATCCTCACTCATCTCAAAAGTGAGAAGAAGAAGAAGAATAGTAATAACACCTCCTTTATTGTATAGTGTTGTGGCATACATGCTCTTATTTGCGATGGATCCGACGTCACTGAGGCCTTAACGTACCAACACAATTAACTCTCCCAGTTTTACAGCACAGTCTGACATTGTGTGTCCATTTTGGCGAGTAAAGCGGATGGTGAGAGGCTGAATATTAAGTCCCAGCCTTGGATTTAGCTTATTCTGCCTTATAACATGCAAACACTTAATACTAATCTGGATTTTTCCCACCCTGGCTGATCATTACTTCTCAAAAATGCGATCAAATCTGAAAATAATCTTCGGATCTGTCATTCATTTAAGACGTACTGCTTTCCAGCGTGGCTAGCTTTCTCAAGCCACTCTCCCGTTGAATTACATTCATTGCTGTGGTGGGTTTTCAGTTTTGCTAAATTAATCTTTTAAGAGTGAGTAGTGACCATAAGAGTTGGAGTATTTTTCTTCTCTGAGTGGGCAATGGAGCTTGTTTATTTTTTTTATTAATTTTTATTGGTGTGTGGTTGCTTTATAATGTTGTGTTGGCCTCCACTGCACAACAAGGTGAAACATACTCACACAGATATCCCCTCCCTTTTGGACTTCCCACCCATTTAGGTTGCCACAGTGCATTAGGTAGAGTTCCCTGTTATGGTAGCTATTATTATTAAAATATATACTTGATAGACAGGTCGTGACAGTTAAGTAAAGTAACACGTGAAAAGCGCTTAGAACAGCACAAGGTAGATGTCGATCACACTATAGCAATCATGAGATGATGATGATGGTGATGATGAGGAAGATAACGAGAAGGAAGAGGATATGATGATGATGGGCTTCTGGCCCCTCTTCTGTCAGTAGAATTACCTCCCTAGGATGAGATTTTGGGAGGATTAAGGAAGTAAGGTAATTTGCTTAAACACATTTCAACAGCCAACAATAATAACAACGCGACCAAAACCCTTTCTTGGCATTTCTTGAGCTTCATCAAAGGTGACCCAACTCATAACTCTCCACCCCCACTTCATTGCCTTCCTTTTCCCCCTCCGCTCCGATCCATTTACACCCAGAATCTACTCCCAAGCACCCCTCTCTCTCTCCAAAGGCCACTTTTTGCGTCAAGTTACTCAACTCACTGTGGCTTCCTCCGTTTGACACAGAGCGCATCGTACAGTGAGGGCTCGGCAAACAATTGCAAAATTGAATGGAGTTTTATCAGAATACAGAGTCCTTACTCCAAAAGTACTAGAGTAAATGGCTACTTCTTACCAAAAAATAAAAAATAAACCCTTCAACTTCAGTCACCGCTCTCACCCATCCGAGACAGAAAAGAGCACGAGGAACAGGACGTGGGTGCCTCCCTGACAAAATGACACATCAGTCCTTCCCCATCCTATCATCCTTCTGGATTAGTTCAATAAGACAGTGACCAGGGAGTGACCTCAATGAAAGTCAGCATGCTGTGTGCTCTCCGGCTCTGGAGTTCTCCTAACTCCTTAGGACGGAATGAGATGTTCTTCCCCAAAAGTGCACGACCTAGTTTTCACCAAGGGGAATTGAATCCCACCGTGCAAATTAACCTCTTCTCTTCACCTCTATCAACCCAGATACACATATACACCTACTCTCGCTATTCTGGTGAGAGAAGTCTCCTGTCACTGCTTCCGCGGATCGCATTACAACAGCAGAATCCTCAGAGGCATTTGTCTCTAAGGCAAATATAGTAGGCTATTAGATAACACTTCTGGAAAAAAAAAAGAAGAAAAAAGCTTATTCTGAAGTTCAAGAGAGGTTTACAATCCCTTTAAATATGATGGTAACAAAAATCAAGTTACAGTCTGATATACGACATTTTCTGATTTGTAATCATAGAATTCATAAAGTTATAAAAATTGAGCTAAACTTGCTTAAACACATACTAATTTGCTTTTATTGTAAGGAAAACAATAGAATTTAATCGCACTTGTCTGGAATATCCATGAAACAAGGCTACCTTGCCCGTGTGGGTTTCGTTGAGGTGTCAATGGGCATAATTCTAAAAGCAGCTCAAATTCCCTAAATCAGCTCATATGCTTGTGACTCTGTCTTTTTCTTTCTTATAAAATTTAAATGGCTTCAAATTTACTTCAACACATTTCAACAACCAGCAAAAGTTGTAATGCAACCAAAACCCTTTCTTTGCATTTCTTGAGGGTCATCAAAGGTGATCCGCCCCCTTCATTGTTTTCCTTCACCACCCGCAATTCATTTACACCCAGAATCTACTCCCAAGCAGCCCGCTCTCTCTCCAAAGGTCACCTAAACTCTCTCTCAACACACAAGCCAAACAACTTTTGGCTTCTCTCTTTTATATTATATAAACCTTTTTAGACACTTTCCAAACAAGCAAGACTCTTTGTATAAGGGACAAAGTGGGAGAAACTAAACAGGCAAATACAGGATTTGTTTTACAGGGTGCATACGGTGAGGAAAGACCAGAATACTTACATGCTGATAATTTTTTGGTCCATCAGATATTATTGTATTCAATATACGTTTTCACCTCCCAGGAACTTTTCTTAAAATTTTATGTGGCTTTATAATTTAGTTACTATATTAAACTGTGTTAAACTTAGGTCTTCTTTTCCTTCCAACCTCAGAAAAACAGTATAACTCACTAGTGAACGCTAAAGGCTTTCATTGACTAATTGATCAAGGGAACAAAAGAGAAAGTCCAAACACAGACTCAGAGATCTATGGTCACTTGATTGACAGCAAAGGTGCCACTGCAGTTCAGTGGGGCAAGTACGGTCCTTTCAGATAAATATAAATGGTGCCTGGGCCATTTGATTGCATGTGGAATAAAACTGAACGTTGACCTCCACCTCACACAATACACAAAAAATTAGCTTGAGGTGGATCACAGACCTTCATGGGAAAGGTAGAACAATAAGCCTTCTTTTAAAAAACACATGAACAAAGATTACATAATCAGGACACAAGAAGCACTAATCATAAAAGATATGATTGGCATTTGAAATAATATATTCAGTAATACCTACAATTTAGCTGTCTTTTATATTAGCTATCGTTTGTATTTATTAGAGATTCACAATGTATTGTGAACGACTACTCAGATGGACCCAGATGCTCACACACACAAAACCTTACGTTTCACATTGATTTTGTGGCTGCGTTACAGTTGCAAAATACCAGACCCTTTCCCAACTCATGATTTACAAGAGAGAACAAATAAGAGGAATTGGTCGTGCTTTTGGAATCCCCTTAAAAAGACCACAGGATAGGAAGAAAACAGGCTCTCAGTGCATAGAGCTCTTGATGAAAGTGTCAGCGTAACTTGAGTCATGGGACCCTCCCAGCTACCGGAGTGATGATCTTGTTTTTCTCAAACTTTTTTCAGCAGATGATTCACCATCAGACGTAAGGATGAACTTATTGACCTTAAAGGTTGGTAGTTCTGGGGACGTCTTTAAATAAAATGCAAGACCATCATCTGTGCAATGGTACTTTGGATTCCTCTATCAGAAAATGAGGATAATAAGGTAGAGAATTTCGGAAAGCCCTGTGACTTTTTCTTTTCTGGCCATACCACACGGCATATGGAACTTCCCCACCAGGGATCAAACCTGCGCCCCCTGCAGTGTAATCGTGGAGTCTTAACCACTGGACCACCAGGGAAGTCCGATTCTTTATTACTTTAACTGCTTTTTTCCAAGCTAAAAATTTATGTCACACATATGGTTCATTGACTTCAGTTACCATCTTATCCATTTTATTTTCTTCCATAAATCCTCATCTTCCTCTTATGGTTTTTGGTTCCTGACTCAAATCTTTTTGAAGGTAACAATGAGAACAAGCTGAAACAGGATTGGTATAGAAACCCAGTCTCTCTTCCTCGGCCAGCAGCCTTCCCTTCAGTTCAGTTTCTGAAATGCTAAGCTGGGTGTTTAGTGCTGGGGCTCAGAGACAGACATCTACAGGTTCCCATCCTCTTTGCCACTTACCAGCTGCGTGCCTTGAGCAAGATACTTCCCTCTGAGCCTTACTTCCCTTCTTTGCAAAATGAACATAATACTAATACCATCTAGCACGTAGCATTAGACATCCAGACCGTAGCACAGGGTCCAGCAAGGGGGAGTTAACTATTCGTATGATGATCATACCTCTTTTGTGCACCAGAGCTATGTTTCTATTTTTGCCCTACACTCATACTCCTTAAGATTCAACCCCCCAAATGCTTCATGTTTAATCAGGCTCTCCTTAACGCCTAGAATCTATACTTCCCAGTGTCCCAAACAATAGTGTATATCACATTATTATGGAAACTAAAGAAAAATGGGCAGCCTTCATAGACTGAGATGCAAGTTTGAAGACATGGGATCCTCTTTATCCCAGCCTTTCACTGATTATCAAGAATGGAAAAGTAACTTGCCCAAATTTGTCTATCTGGTATTGGAATGTATATCTCAGAGATAGGCTTAGGACTAATGGGGACTAAATTTTTTATGTCAAGGACAGAGCAATAAATAGTAAAAATGATGTATGTTTATTTGACATTGGGCATGACATTTAAGGTCTCTAAGCCTCCACTTGCTTATTTGTAAACCATACTTCAAGAGAAGAGTATCTACTTCAACAGGGTGATTATGAAGATTAAAATAGATATATGAATATTTAGTATAGCCTATCATATAATAAACATTCAAAACATTATTGATTCCTAATGATGATAATTGCATTATAACTTAATTTCCCCATCTGTAAAAGAGGATAATAATACCTATTACATAGGTTTTTATGAATATTAGATGAGATAATATTTTAAAATATGCATGGTACAGTTTCTGATACACTGTAAGAACTTAATAAATGTTAGCTTTTTAAAATAAATTTTTGTTAGTTGTTTGCTTCACTAGCCATGTAGACACACACACACACACACACACACACACACACACACACACACACATGCACATTTCCCCTGGTCAGCATTGATACTGTTGAGCAAGGAGGAAAACTCTGCACGTTGTTTCATGAACCTGTGTAATGCTTGAGGTCTTTGGAAAGGCTCAGGTCTAGTCATAGTGATTTGTTATTGGATAGATAAAAATGAGTATTCTTCTTAATGTATGCTTTTCCTTGAATAAAATTATACTTGGGGGTTTTGTAATAACCTATAAGGGAAAAGAATCTGAAAAAGAATATATATATATATATATATATAACTGAATCACTTTGCTGTGCACCTGAAACTAACACAACGTTGTAAATCAACTATACTTCAATACAAATTAATTAATTAATTCCTGGAACCAACAAAAATATTATACTTGGTGGGGGAAGGGCCGTTTCATCTTTTCTTTTTTTTACATTTTTGCAATTGTTTCTTTCACTTTATGGTTTGTCTTTTTTTTAATGTTTATTTATTTATTTATTTATTTATTTTCTTATTAGTCATCCATTTTATACACATCAGTGTATACATGTCAATCCCAATCTCCCAATTCGTCACACCACCACCCCCAACCCCCAGCCACTTTCCCCCCTTGGTGTCCGTACGTTTGTTCTCTACATCTGTGTCTCAACTTCTGCCCTGCAAACTGCTTCATCTGTACCAGTTTTCTAGGTTCCACATATATGCGTTAATATACGATATTTGTTTTTCTCTTTCTGACTTACTTCATTCTGTATGATAGTCTCTAGATCCCTCCATGTCACTACAAATGACCCAATTTCATTCCTTTTCATGACTGAGTAATATCCCATTGTATATATGTACCACATCTTCTTTATCAATTTGTCTGTCAGTGGGCATTTAGGTTGCTTCCATGACTTGGTTATTGTAAACAGTGCTGCAATGAACATTGGGGTGCATGTGTCTTTTTGAATTATGGTTTTCTCGGGTATATGCCCAGTAGTGGGATTGCTGGGTCATATGGTAGTTCTATTTGTAGCTTTTTAAGGAACCTCCATACTGTTCTCCATAGTGGCTGTATCAATTTACATTCCCACCAACAGTGCAAGAGGGTCACCTTTTCTCTACACCCTCTCCAGCTTTTGTTGTTTGTAGATTTTCTGATGATGCCCATTCTAACTGGTGTGAGGTGATACCTCATTGTAGTTTTGATTTGCATTTCTCTAATAATTAGTGATGTTGAGCAGCTTTTCATGTGCTTCTTGGCCATCTGTATGTCTTCTTTGGAGAAATGTCTATTTAGGTCTTCTGCCCATTTTTGGATTGGGTTTTTTTTTTTTTTTAATACTGAGCTGCATGAGCTGTTTATATATTTTGGAGATTAATCCTTTGTCCAATGATTCATTTGCAAGTATATTCTCCCATTCTGAGGGTTGTCTTTTTGTCTTGTTTATGGTTTCCTTTGCTGTGCAAAAACTTTGAAGTTTCATTAGGTCCCATTTGTTTATTTTTGTTTTTATTTCCATGGCTCTAGGAGGTGGATCAAAAAAGATCTTGCTGTGATTTATGTCAAAGAGCGTGCTTCCTATGTTTTCCTCTAAGAGTTTTATAGTGCATGGTCTTACATTTAGGTCTCGAATTCATTTTGAGTCTATTTTTGTGTATGGTGTTAGGGAGTGTTCTAATTCCATTCTTTTACATGTAGCTGTCCAGTTTTCCCAGCACCACTTATTGAAGAGACTGTGTTTTCTCCATTGTATATCCTTGCCTCCTTTGTCATAGATTAGTTGACCATAGGTGCACGGGTTTATCTCTGGGCTTTCTATCCTGTTCCATTGATCTATATTTCTGTTTCTGTGCCAGTACCATATTGTCTTGATTACTGTAGCTTTGTAGTGTAGTCTGAAGTCAGGGAGTCTGATTCCTCCAGCTCCGTTTTTTTCCCTCAAGATTACTTTTCCTATTCAGGGTCTTTTGTGTTTCCATACAAATTTTAAGATTTTTTGTTCTAGTTCTGTAAAAAATGCCATTGGTGATTTGATAGGGATTGCATTGAATCTTAAGATTGCTTTGGGTAGTATAGTCATTTTCACAATATTCATTCTTCCAATCCAAGAACATGGTATATCTCTCCATCTGTTGGTATCATTTTTAATTTCTTTCATCAGTGTCATAGTTTTATGCATACAGGTCTTTTGTCTCCCTAGGTAGGTTTATTCCTAGATATTTTATTCTTTTTGTTGCAATGGTAAATGGGAGTGTTTCCTTAATTTCTCTTTCAGATTTTTCATCATTAGTGTATAGGAATGCAAGAGATTTCTGTGCGTTAATGTTGTATCCTGCGACTTTACCAAATTCATTGATTAGCTCTAGTAGTTTTCTGGTAGCATCTTTAGGATTCTTTATGTATAGTATCATATCATCTGCGAACAGTGACAGTTTTACTTCTTCTTTTCCAATTTGTATTCCTTTTATTTCTTTTTCTTCCTTGATTGCCGTGGCTAGGACTTCCATAACTGGAAGTCTATTATTATTATAGACTATGTTGAATAGTGGTGAGAGTGGACACCCTTGTCTCGTTCCTGATCTTAGAGGAAATGCTTTCAGTTTTTCACCATTGAGAATGATGTTTGCTGTGGGTTTGTCATATATGGCCTTTATTATGTTGAGGTAGTTTCCCTCTATGCCCACTTTCTGGAGAGTTTTTATCATACATGGGTGTTGAATTTTGTCAGAAGCTTTTTCTGCATCTATTGAGATGATCATATGGTTTTTATTCTTTAATTTGTTAATATGGTGTATCACATCTATTGATTTGCATATACTGAAGAATCCTTGCATCCGTGGGATAAATCCCACTTGATCATGGTGTATGATCCTTTTAATGTGTTGTTGGATTCTGTTTGCTAGTATTTTGTTGAGGATTTTTGCATCTATATTCATCAGTGATATTGGTCTGTAATTTTCTTTTTTTGTAGTATCTTTGTCTGGTTTTGGTATCAGGGTGATGGTGGCCTCATAGAATGAGTTTGGGAGTGTTCTTTCCTCTGCAGTTTTTTGGAAGAGTTTGAGAAGGATAGGTGTTAGCTCTTCTCTAAATGTTTGATAGAATTCACCTGTGAAGCCATCTGGTCCTGGACTTTTGTTTGTTGGAAGATTTTTAACCACAGTTTCAATTTCATTACTTGTGATTGGTCTGTTCATATTTTCTATTTCTTCCTGGTTCAGTCTTGGAAGGTTATACCTTTCTAAGAATTTGTCCATTTCTTCCAGGTTGTCCATTTTTTTGGCATAGTGTTGCTTATAGTAGTCTCTTAGGATGCTTTGTATTTCTGCGGTGTCTGTTGTATCTTCTCCTTTTTCACTTCTAATTTTGTTGATTTGAGTCCTCTCCCTCTTTTTCTTGATGAGTCTGGCTAAGGGTTTATCGATTTTGTTTATCTTCTTAAAGAACCAGCTTTTAGTTTTATTGATCTTTGCTATTGTTTTCTTTGTTTCTATTTAATGTATTTCTGCTCTGATCTTTATGATTTCTTTCCTTCTGCTAACTTTGGGTTTTCTTTATTCTTCTTTCTCTAATTCCTTTAGGTGTAACGTTAGATTGTTTATTTGAGATTTTTCTTGTTTCTTGAGGTAGGCTTGTATAGCTACAAACTTCCCTCTTAGAACTGCTTTTGCTGCATCCCATAGGTTTTGGATCATCATGTTTTCATTGTCATTTGTCTGTAAGTATGTTTTGATTTCCTCTTTGATTTCTTCAGTGATCTCTTGGTTATTTAGTAACATATTGTTTAACCTCATGTGTTTGTGTTTTTTATGTTTTTTTCCCTGTAATTGATTTCTAATCTCATAGCACTGTGGTCAGAAAAGATGCTTGATATGATTTCAATTTTCTTAAATTTACTGAGGCTTGATTTGTGACCCAAGATGTGATCTATCCTGGAGAATGTTCCGTACGCACTTGAGAAGAAAGTGTAATCTGCTTTTTTTGGATGGAATGTCCTATAAATATCAGTTAAATCTACGTGGTCTATTGTGCCATTTACAGCTTGTGTTTCCTTATTAATTTTCTGTTTGGATGATCTGTCCATTGGTGTAAGTGAGGTGTTGAAGTCCCCAGTATTATTGTGTTACCGTTGATTTCGTCTTTTAGAGCTATTTATCCTGTGTCCATTGATTTTTTTCCCTAATCCAAATGGAAATCATAAATCACATAACTGTTTGAAACACACATTTCCCTGTAGTACTGTTCTCTCTCCTCAAGCCATTGTCATAAAAAGCCAGCCACTTCCCATCTAACTTCTCATAAAGCCCAACTGGTGTGGTCTTTGTCCCAGTCCATCAGACCTCAGGTCATTTCCCTCTAAGTGAATCAACATCTTCCTTTTTCATAGACTTTTATATTTACATTTATGAGTAACTTGGTAATGTGGTAATGGGTCCCAATAAATGTCTTTTTTTTTAAACAAAGAAGTATTTGTTTAAGCAGCTAAGTAGAGTAATTACTCAATACATTTTTCCCCCTCCACATACTTTTAGGAAAGGAACTGTGTTTTGTGTCAATGACACAAAGCAACGGAGTACAAATGATGTCTTTGTTTGATCTTGGGCAAGATGGTTAAGGTCTCTAAACCTCAGTTTGAAAGTTAAAATAGATAGTATGAATATTTAGTACAGTCTTGTTTTTCTTTAGATGACTAATTATCTATTAAAGGCATCTAAATCATAGGAAAAAAAAGTCTTCCTATTTCCCATAGAGTTAACACACATTTATCCGTGTGGTCTCCATTCCCAGCACTCTGCAATCCTTTGTGTAGATCCAGGTAGAGCTGAAGTAGAGCATAGGGCCACAAGGTCCCTGCAGTTCCTGTCTAAGCCCACTCTGTCAGTGCAAGTCTGAGATCTCTAGCCTTCCTGGGAGGAATCCCCTCAATGCCAGCACATGGTGGTTCACCAGTTACAGAGGATGTTCAATGGAGTTGTAAGCAAGTGAGCACCTTCAGGTTATTCTTGGGCATCAGTTACCTCCTGGCAGTGATAATGCCACTGACCAACTAAAGGAAAAAGACTTTGAGCTGCTTCTCCAGCACTTTTCAGTAGCTTTTTGTTTAGAGACAACTCTGCAGATTTGGGGTAGCATGTGGCTGAGAAACCAAAGGGAATAGTTTGAAAAATGATCAAGTTTATCTTCCTGGCCTTATCAACATCTACTTTAATCACCTTCACTAGTGTTCCAGAAAATAGATTAGACACTTTGGGATTTACAGTTCTTTGAAATGTTCAAAACATGGATTTTTTTCCCCTAATTTTAAGTAAAATATATCCATTGTAGGATAGCTGGAATGGAAAAATATTCTAAATTTCTAAATCATACATAATCCTACAACTTATAGACAGCCACTCTAAGTATTTTGTCATATTCCTTTTGTATTTTTGCATCTATATGTACATATATGTTATATTACATATGTATATGTATACACACACATTACAAAATGGGAACTTATCTTGTATATACAGTATTATCCAGTTTTTAAAAATAATATTATAGCATCAGCGTTTTTACAATTCATGAAAAATATCTTTTTAAAAACCTGATTTTGAGTGACTGGGTAATAGTCCATCACATGACTGAGCCACAATTTATTTAACCAACACTCACTGCTTCAGCTGATAAAATTATCATTCTACCACAGGGAATCTTATAGAAAGAATGAAATGTATCTCAGGTACTGCCTAATATATATTCTCTTTCTGGGGATATAATTTGCTCTTTTAATGCAAAGGGTGGGTCAAGCTCTATTTGTATAGTTAGAGACCAAAGGATACCTTAATGGTTTAAATATCTGAAGTGGAAGATGTATAAGAAATGACAGCAAATAAGTACTTTGACTGGGTCTTCATTTTTTCACAACCCCACAAAACTTTGCCTGGAAGGGGGTCACACGATGACCGATGTGTGTGTCTATGGAGATAAACACTTGGTAAGTTTTTACATTGATTCCCATATTTAGTTTTTCACTCACATATTCCCAGAGGATCCTAAAGAATAAAAGCCCTGATGGTGAATGAATTATTTGTTCATTGGATAAACTAACTCCTACCATGTGTTGCTATTCCTCTTGGCCATGCCGAGTTGTAGATGAATGAATTCTAATGTGAGAGGAGATTTGTATTCACAGTTGAAAGAAAGGGATATTCAAACTAAGTGAAATGTATATTTTAGACTCCACATACAAGTGATATCATACAGTATTTGTCTTTCTCTGACTTATTTCACTGAGCATAATCCTCTCCAAATTCATCCATGCTACTGCAAATGGCAAAATTTCATTCTTTTTATATGGCTGACTGGTATTCTTTTGTGTATATATACCACATCTTCTTAAACTAATAGGTACCGATGGGGAGCGGGGGAGGGGGGAGTAGGCGGTACAAGCTACTGAATGTAAGAGAAGCTCAGTGATGTATTATACAACTAGGGGAATATAGCCAATATTTTGGAATAGCTGTAAATGGAACGTAACCTTGAGAAATTGTATAAAAATTTTAAAATATCTTTTAAAAAAGCAATGCAAAACTTTAAAAAAACTAAGTTAAACGTAAACTCTTCCAATAAATCCTAAACATATCTAGCTCTTCCTTTTATTTTCAAAAGGTGAGGTGTCGACTGATTTTCTTCCATAAAAACTCTTTTTCTGGCATTGCCCCACTTTGCCGCTGAGCCAGCCCCACTCTCTGGCCCATGCCAGCCCCGTATACCTGCCACCCTCAGCTGTGAGCTCTGCCTGGCCCTCTGGGGATGGGTTCATGAGGAAACCTCTGCTCACTGCTAGTCTCATTTTAATAATCGTCTCTTATTAACAGAGCAGCTGAGGATGAGAACTGACCCT
This sequence comes from Leucopleurus acutus, assembly GCF_964270905.1. Lineage (NCBI taxonomy): Eukaryota > Metazoa > Chordata > Mammalia > Artiodactyla > Delphinidae > Leucopleurus > Leucopleurus acutus. Next base: position 20,451,435 of record NC_139160.1, on the reverse strand, counting down.
AAAACCGTAATAACTGCAAACATCTCAGTATCCTATCCAAAACCCTAAAAGGAAGTCATATACCAAGCTGACTACTTTCGAAACTTATAAAGCACTGCAGAATTTAAGGAATCTTTCATTAAGAAAAAAAAAAATGCTGCACTACATTCTGGTGGAACGGGGATGTATAATACATGGACTAGATTTTATCCGGGGCAAACGGAAATAAAGTGAGACTTTGTTTGGGAGAGGGGTGAGAAGGCGGTAGGCGGAGGCAAGGAAGGACGTCTAATCACTTAACTTTGTGCTGGGATTATTTTTTTCCTTTTCTTTTTTGGCCTAGACGCGCAGCATGTGGGATCTTAGTTCCCGCCCCACCCCTGGCATTGGGAGCGTGGTGTCTTAACCACTGGAGCACCAGGGAAGTCCGGGATTTGTCTTTTTTTAATCTGTTGGCAGCAAATGAGAGAACAGAGAAAACATACCTCCCAGCCCCACCTGGGTATGTTCCCGGGTTGCAGAGGTAAAATCAGCTCCGAAGTTGAACTCCCAGCATCGACTCTTTGAAGGGTATTTTTACGCTAAACCCTGCCGCGTGCAGTCTCCAGAAGCCATGGCACCCTGACCTGTGGCTGCCGGAGACAGCCTTCAGCTGCTTTTTGCAGTCACCCAATCTCCCTCCGCATGGAGCTACCCAACTGCCTTCGCTCCAGGAAGGAGAGGTCTTGACAGGAAGTTTGGCTGTGCACCAAGAGGTCGTCTAAACTTCATGTTTCATTTCCTCCTTTTTCCTGTATTTGATATCGGCAAATGGTTATGCGAGAGCTAATCTCGCCCATTCCTTAACTCGTTGGTAGGAGAATGTTTGGCTGTGCGAGGGGTAGAAACACAAAGGCAACCGGGCTGTGCGGGTCTGCCTGAGGATAAGAGTAGTTCGCTAAGATTGCATAAATCCAACGCTTCTTCAGCAGCTGGGACCCTGGGTAAGAAATAGATCCTGCTGAGGCAGCCCTTTGTAACCACCGCATACTGGCCAGACTACCCTAGTGCAGAGCATGAGTGAGGTCAGAGCAGTGGGTGGATTTATGCACAATTTCTTGGGAACACAATGGAAGCGTCTGACTTGATTGCCAGCATAAGAGTTATTTATTTATTCATTCATTCATTCATTCATTCATTCATTCACTCTTTGCCTCAGAATGATCACACTCAGTTTAAGTCAGTTCTGGGTGACACCACTGATACAGAAAGCCACGTTTGGAACAAAGTCAAGAGGCGTGACTTTCGTTACTCATGGCAACCCAGAGAATACACTCAGGCCCTATTTACAAGATGGTGTGATATAAATACAACTGCACAAACAGGCTTCCCAAAAGATTTAGCTTGAATCAAAAAACTCACTAACATCACTACTTTTAAAAAATTGTTATAGGGGCTTCCCTGATGGCGCAGAGGTTGGGAGTCTGCCTGCCGATGCAGGGGACACGGATTCGTGCCCCGGTCCGGGAAGATCCCACATGCTGTGGAGTGGCTGGGCCCGTGAGCCATGGCCGCTGAGCCTGCGCGTCCGGAGCCTGTGCTCCGCAACGGGAGAGGCCACGGCAGTAAGACGCCCACGCACCGAAAAAAAAAAAAAAAAAAAAAAAAAAAAAGTTATAGTCTAGAATTAGATGATCTCAATTCTAAGAGATATGAATGTGCTCTAGAATTGGGGTACTTCAAAATGCATTGGTGTGTTCCCTTTGAAAGCCCTAGAGAAAAGCTTCTCTTTATAAGAGATTAATTGTTAGCTGCTCCACGTTGATTTTTTTATCCAAGATTGGCTAACTCTTCAATATTCTTTTCCTACCTCAGGACAATGGCCTCAGGAATTCTCTTTCTTTGTCGACAGAATAAGAGCTTGTATATTTACGTACTAGGTGCCAATGCACGTCATTGCGCATTTGGATATCTATTACAAATGTGCAGATGTAGAGATAAGAGAGCATCTTATGTTCTTTGTTTGGCTGAAGGAGTGAGTAGTAGGCAGCTAGGAGGGAGTTAGAGTCTGTGCTGCAGAACTGGGTTTACTATTACCAAGCAATCTGGAAAGCATAGCAATAAACCCCACCTGGAAACTGCAGGTCACATTCCAAGGAAGCCTGGACTGAGAAAAGGGTGAACGTAGCAATAGGGATTCTTGCTAGATTCTGCTAGTACAGGCAGAATGGCAAAAAAGGAAAATGTGTTTTAAGAACAACTTTCTCAGAAAAAATTGTGACCATCAAAGAAGTAGACATAAAAGATACATATGTTTTGTTTCCATTCATATAAAGGTCCATATAGACAAAACCCAACTTTATTTTTTAGGGATGTATACATAAGTGGTACAGCTACAAAGGAAAATGAAGAAATAGACACAAAAGTCAGTGTGGTGGTTCCCGCTAGGACTTGGGGTGGGGACAGGTTGCAACTGGGTAGAAGCATCGGGGGGTTGCCTGATTGCTGGTCATGTTCTATTTTTTTTTTTTTTTTTTTTGTGGTACGTGGGCCTCTCACTGCTGTGGCCTCTCCCATTGCGGAGCACAGGCTCCGGACGCACAGGCTCAGCAGCCATGGCTCACGGGCCCAGCCGCTCCGCGGCATGTGGGATCCTCCCGGACCGGGGCACGAACCCGTGTCCCCTGCATCGGCAGGCGGACTCCCAACCACTGCGCCACCAGGGAAGCCCCCGGTCATGTTCTATTTTTTAATCTAGGTGGTGGCCATATAGGTGTTTGCTATATAATTATTATTAAATGACACATGTGTGCTTTATACATTTTTTTCTGAGTGCGTGTTTTACTTCACAATTTTAAAAAAGAATACGAAACAGATGGCTGCTTTAATCATCTCTAGGAAGGTAAACACTCTCTTAAGGACGAGACCATTGACTGTTCAGTGACTGACATACTCTGGGTTGTACCAGAGGGAAGCTCTCACTTGGAGATCTCTGAAAGCCCTTCATATTTAGGACTCGAGGCTGAGAGTGACACTGACCTTGATGTCGTCTTCTCCGTGGCCATCCTGGGACCCCAGGCAGCAAGGGCAGGAGCTGGAATGAGGAGGGTTGGCAGAAAGGTGAGGGAGTGAATGAGGCAGAAAGCACAGTGCAGCTAAGGAGACCAGAGGTCACGATGGGGGCTGAAGGTCCAGTGGGCAGAGCTACTGCTGGTAAGAACAAGGCTACGCAGGCAAGCAGAGGTCCAGACGTCTATGAATATTGGCAAGTTGTCAGAATGGAAACTTAGTGCTCAGGAGATGTGACTCCGAGCCTCCTGGCATGGGGCCAAATGAGCTGGGGAGGGAGAGAGAGGCGGGAACCGGAAATTACACACCTACTGTCATGGCAGAAGCACTTGGGGTCACAGACAGGCTCTGTAAGAAATAACAGAGCGACAGGCAGTTTAGCCTAAGGATTCATTAAAATACTTATATATATATTTTTTGGCCACTCAGCTTGTGAGATCTTAGTTCCCCAACCAGGGATTGAATCCGGGCCACCACAGTGAAAGCGTGGAGTCCTATAACCACTGGACCACCAGGGAATTCCCTCATTACATGCTTATCGAGAAATCTAGTGTAAACAAAATAATCCGTGCATTCCTGGAACTTATATCCTAGGATGTAGTGAAGTAGCAAGAGAGACCGTTGATAAGTAAGTAATTCTACAACTAAGCAGGTAATTCCACAGAGTGCTATCAAGAAAATAAGACAAGATGATAGAGAATGGCTTGGGGAGGGGGCAGTACTCAAGACTGATGAGAAATACTCTCCTAGAACAAGAGCAAGTAGAAAGACCACGAGGTAAGACGTTACCCGTGTTCTGAAAGGAGTTGTCAAGTGCAGAAAAGAAGCAGAGATGAGGCCTGTCGAGTGAGGTTCAGCTGTTGAACTTGGCTCAGGGTCAGGACTCTAAGCACCTGGGAAAATTGGAAAGATCAGGAACAGCCTGGTCCTAAAAGGGCTGAAACTACCGGACCCATGATCAAGGCAGGGGGCCAGGCTTGGCCGAGCCCAGCAGAGAACATGACTCCAAGGGGGGTCGACCTGGAGCTTGATCCCAGGGACGTGTCAGAAGTCAGAGCCAGGCCACACAACCAGAAAATTCTCCACTGAAGTCACACGATTCTGTTTCCTGAGCCCATTGCCTTTTCCCCAAGGAAACCTCAGATACTGTGATGTATCACATACTGCTTGAAGCACATCAAAGCATGTGGAAGCTGGAGGATGCTACCGGATTCTCTCTTCTTCGCTTAGGATGGCTGCCATATTCCACTTGTCCTGAGCACACAGAGACAGACAAGAGCAGAGTAGAGCCCCTGAGCCTCCAGAGAAGTCCAGACACATTTTGTCAGTGGTCTACTTTCAGAGTCTCTTGATAAGACAGTTTTAGAACACTGATCTTGGAAAGCCATGGAACCGAGCAGGGTAGGGTCGGTGATCTCTTACAGCCTTGTCTACCTCATGGCCTGCTTCTTTACATATTCAAAATGAGCCCTTGGCCATTCAAGGATGCATTCTGGGAGGGTCACTTAGCCTCCCTGCTAGGTTATAAACTCATTTTCTGGTAGAGTTAAGTTACTTAAGGAACATCTGTTGGTGTGCTTATGGCGGCTACAAGCACCAGCAGGGTTTTGGCAATGGAGTTACTGGGATCAAGAAGGCTAGATGCCTGCCCCCAAGGAGTTTGTGATCTAGTACAATAATTCTCCAGATTGGCTGCAAATTGCGGTCACCTGGGGAGACTCTGATTCTGTTGGTCTGGGATCGGTCAGGCACATGGGGAATCTTAACTTTCTAGTTGGCTTGACTGTGCAGCCCAAGTTGAGAAATGTTCTAGTAGATGAAAAGCAGCACATCATTGCAATATAATGTGGAGGGTGCTATAGCTGAAGCAGTCCTGGGGTGCTGTGAAAGCCCAGAGGCAAAGCACCCTTCCAGAGAGTCTCAACCTTGTATGTTAGAAGCACTTGTGGAATTTACAAAATGCCCTGGCTCTCTCCCAAGCTCAGGGACTCAGAATCTCAGCTCTCAGGGCATGAGTGTGTTTTAAAAGCTCCCCAGGTGATTCTGATACCCAGAGATGCTTGAAAACCATTGGAACACACCTAGGGAGATATAATGGGGGAATCGCTTTCTAGCAGAGGTAACAGCTGCACGGAGACTAGGAAAGTACACGTGATAATTCAGGCAAAGGAGGAGTGCAGGCCTTGGTATTCTACTTTGCTCCTTCCGTAATGCCCACATGGACCCTGGAACATGGTAGTTACTCAATAAACCACTGTTAAATAAATGTTCAGGACATAAATATGATCACTGGGGTTCATATGTGGAAGCACATCTGTATTGGTTTCTTAAGGCTACCATAACAAAGTACTCAGAACTGGGCGGCTTAACACAACAGAAAGTTATTCTCACAGTTCTAGAGGCCAGAAATTCGAAATCCAGGTGTTGGGCAGGGCTGCTTCCTTTTTGGAAAGTCTGAGGGAGAATCTACTCCATGCCTCTTTCCTAACTTCTGGTGGCTGCCAGCAATCCTTGGCATTCCTTAGCTTCTAGATGTATCACTCCAACCCCTGCCACTATTGTCACGCGAACTTCTCCCCTTGTGTGTGTTTCTGTGTCCAAATTTCTCTCTTTCTATAAGGACACCAGTCGTTGGATTTGGGCCCACCGTACTCAGTATGACCTCATCTTAGCTTGATTACATCAGTGAAGACCCCATCTTGAAATAAGGTCATATTCACAGGTAACTGGGGTTAGGACTTGGACATATTTGGAGGTGGGGGAAGGACACAGTTCAACCCACAATGACATCCCAAAGGGCAGGAGAAGCTGGTGGTCACAGAACGGAGGGAGGTGGGCAGGGGAGCAGCCCTGAACTCAGCCTGTCCCTGCTCCCACTACGTCCATTCACTTGAGTGACCGGTTTGAAACCTTTTCCACCTATGAACCCCTAGCTTTTGTATGACTTCCACACATAGCACATTGGTGATTTGTGAAAGTGACGTTTCTCGTTTTTAGGGGGCAATGAGAAATATTCTCTAAACCAGTCTGAGATTGTGTGACATCTCCTTTCCTCCATTCAAGCCCTCAGGCTGTATTGATTTGATACTCACTTTAGCTCTGACTAAAGTAGAACACACACTCACAGACTCAAGACATTCTGTGCTAAAACTGGGACAGTCCCCACAAACTGGGACAGATGGTCAGTCACCCCGTTTCTCATTCTGTCTTTGTCTCTCCTTTCCAGCCTCCCTGTTTGTCTTCTGTTTGGGTGTGCCCTGTTGAAAACAATAAGGACACATGTGACATTTATGGCTTGGTTAAAGGGCTGTGAGGACCTCCAGCTGATTTTTATCCAACCTTAATACTCAGATACTGTTCAAGAAGCAGCGTGGCCTTATGATTTGGTAAAATGTAAGAGGAAATATTTTATCCTCTAAGGCCCCACCTAACTGCCCACACTGTGAACTGGCAAATAATAAACCTTAAAATGTTGTAATTCAGATGTAGAGTGGATCAGTTTTGAGTATATAATCAAAACTTGGAGCCTTCCCTTGTAACAAGAAGTCTCTGAAAATCGCCTGTATTCATTTTCTCCTTCCACTGCTGTCTGGTTTGTGGACCCACAGACATAATGCAGATGGTTTCATTTTTTAAAAATATTTATTTATTATTTATTTTTGGCTGCACCGGGTCTTAGCTGCGGCACGCGGACTCTTAGTTGTGGCATGCACGCGGGATCTAGTTCCCCGACTAGGGATCGAACCCAGGCCCCCTGCGTTGAAATCACAAAGTCTTACCCACTGGACCACCAGGGAAGTCCCATAATGCAGATGCTTCTGAAGATTATCAGAACGTTCGATCGTCAGAGTTCATGGACAACATATATAAGAATGGCTGAAGTTAAAAAGCCTGCTGTACCAAGTGCTGGCAAGGGCGTGGAGGAATTGGAATTCTCAAACACTGACGGCGGGAAGGTAAAACGGTACAACCGCTTTGAAAAACAGTGCAACCATTTCTTAAAAATGTTAAATATACACATACCCATATGAGCCAGCCTAGGTATTTACCCAAGAGAAAAGAAAGCATATGTTCACACAAAGACGTGAACATGAATATTCAAACCAGCTTTATTTGTAGTAACTGAAAATGGGAAACAACCCAAATGTCCACCAACAGGAGAATGGATAAACAAATAGAGATATACCCATATATCCACGGTATATTCACAATGGAAAACTACTCAGCAAAAAGAAAGAGAGACGGGGCGGGGGACGAGAGAGAGAGAGAGAGAGAGAGAGAGAGAGAGAGAGAGAGAGAGAGAGAGAGAGAGAGAGAGAGAGAGAGAGAGGGAGAGAGGGAGAGAGAGAGAGAGAGAGAGAGAGAGAGAGAGAGAGAGAGAGAGAGAGAGAGAGACTATTTGATATATGCTCCAACATGGATAAGTCTTAATCTCAAAATAATTAGGCCAATTCTCAAAATAAGGAAACCAGATTAAAAAAGAGTACATACTGTATGATTTCAATTATATAAAATTCTAGAAAATGCAAACTAGTGGTTTCCTGGGGAGGATGGATAGGGGAGGGTGCGGTGCAGGGGTTACAAAGAAGCAGAGGGAAGCTTAGGGGGTGATGGATGTGTTCATTAGTTTGATTGTGGTGATGGTTTTAGGGTGTGTACATATACGAAAACTTATCAGACTATGTGCTTTAAATATTGCAGCTTATTGTATGCCAGTTAAACTTCAAAAACGTTGTTTTGAAAAAGCCCCACGCACACATTTCAGTCCTATATTTACTGATTTATCTGCGGTATTTGGGAAATCTGACAATATCCTCCTCTTTGAAATACTTCCCTTCCCAGGCTCCCCTGATCTCTTTCTGCCGAACCACACATACAGGAAGCGGCCACAGCAGTAGCTGTACAGAGGAGACTAGAGTCTGGCTTGTTGACTTTAAACATATATACGTATCTTTCTATCATCATCTGGGGCAGCCACGGCAATCACAGAAAAGCAGAGAAACTTCGAATCAGTCTGAAAATCCAAATGTCTCAATAAGCGCTTTTGTATTTCCCGGCTGCCATGACACCAGAAAGGGGGATGGGTTAGTGTGTTTGGGAGATATTTGGTATTTTTCATCCTATGCAAATGACTACCCTTGTAAAATAATGAATTCAGGAAAGACGAGAGATTCAAGAACCGGCTCCCAATTAATCCAACAGCCTTCCAGTGTGTCCCTCAAAGCTGCAGAGGGGGGCTTCCCTGGTGGCGCAGTGGTTGAGAGTCCGCCTGCCCATGCAGGGGACGCGGGTTCGTGCCCCGGTCCGGGAAGATCCCACGTGCCGCGGAGCGGCTGGCCCCGTGAGCCATGGCCTCTGGGCCTGCGCGTCCGGAGCCTGTGCTCCGCAACGGGAGAGGCCACAACAATGAGAAGCCCGCGTACCGCAAAAAAAAAAAAAAAAGAAAGCTGCAGAGGGAAGGAGTTGAGGCCCGGTTGCCTGGATGAGCTGTCTGGCTTTTCACCCTTCGCGCCAACATATCTGGTGCAGAGGGTGGGACGTGGCTGGGTTTCATCCTTCTTAGATGCAGTGCAGACACATATCCCTAGCTTGACCCCAGGCCCCACCTTCACCCGCTCAGGAAAGAAGAGCAGCTTCTTCAGTCCTCATCCATCCTGCAGCTGCTCACATCAAGGGCTTAAAGAAAGGGCAAGTGGCCGGGCTTTCAAAAGCTGCCTTGCCTTACCAGACAATTGAGTAACTTTCTTAAGATCTGTTGCCAACTTTTCAGTTTTCCCTATAGTTACCCAAATATGTTATGACATATGCTTATTTAATATCTCTACATGTGGTTTGAATTTAAGAGACGTCTACCAGACTGTGGATCTGCAGTTTTACCAGGACGCTGCAGTGCAAAGTCAGAAGATATCAGCCCAAGTTTCTGTCTACACGCCCGGGTCACAGTTGCTAGTCCTTGTCCGAGTCACATGCTTAGGTATTGACAGGCGCCTGTTCTGAGATTCCTCTGTTTTACTAAACTCAGGGTTGTCCTGGGTAACAGTCGAATTTGTTTAGTAGCACACAATTTCTCATTTGCTTTTTTCTAGGAAACTTTCAGCTGAGTTTCACTTTCAAATGGTGTCTTAAGGGTGGAGGTTCTTAAGACTTAGTTCAAAGATCTCACTACAAATCTATTTGTTGACTTCTTCCAGATAAAGGTTTAATCCCTTGCTCTGCGAGAGAGACATTCTTTTCGCCTTCTGGGGAGAAAGCAAACACTGTCTGATGGACCCACTGTCTAAGGGCCAGGCAAATCCCACTGGACTAGGAGAATGTGTGTGTTAAGGTAAAGGAGAAGTACCACTGCATCCAACAGTGAAAAGTAAAATCCAGGAGCTCAGGGAGCTGTGATTGCTATTGGCTCTTTTTGGATACAGAAGCTAGTTGGCCCGAAGGCACTATTAGCTCTCTGATCCATCAAGGGGTATTTGTATCATGAGTCAGTATTAAAGGAGACAAGAGGTCACAGGGATGGAGCCCTTTGCAGGGAAGTAAAAGTTATCAAAGCCAAATAATGCCCCAAGACCCAGCTTCCCTTTGGGGTGAGTGCATTTAGAGAACCTCTGAGAAGCAAATAGGCAGGGCTTCCTTTTTCTGTATTGACAAGTCTTAGCCAGTTCTTTAAAGAGTTTCTTACCTTGAGCCTCTGAATGTCAGAAATGGGACATGCGAAAGGGCTTAGCCTATGTGGAATGATGGTATTAAAACTGTTTTTTAACTTTGAAATCAAGAGAGAGAGACAGAGACAGAGAAAGAGAGGGACCAGACAGTTTTGCTGCTGTATATAGCATAGTAGGTGAAATAAGCTTTACTTTAAAGAAATCACCTATCAAAGATTATAGCTAATGCAAAGAAACATTTTAATTGTGCAGTGAATTTCACCAACGTAGACAGTCCCATCTGGATAACTGAAATAATTCTTCAAATTAGTAACAATAATAGATAAAATTAATCAAATCCTTGACTACATACCAGAACTCATCGAATTCTCTCAACACACGTAATTTTTCATTTATTTTGTATATGAAGAAGTGAAGGCAGAGGGGAATCAATTTCCAAGGGCCATAAACAGATAAATGGCAGAGCACGAATCCAAATGCAACCCCTAGACTCTAGATTCCTCCATAATATTCCTGATACCCTGCTGATCCTATGGGAGTGTGGTTGATGGTTTTGTTCATTTGTTTTCATTGGTGGGTTTGTTTTGCTTAGTTTACTTTAGTTGGGGGTGGGGACACCTGGTCAGTGAGAGTTGCTTGTAGTATCTAAATACTATCTTATTGTTTACTGAAATATCGTGTGTATGTGGTACACAGACAGCCGAAATATCAAGGACAGGAGTCGAGCTCCCTGCCAAGGGGAAGCACTGCGCGATGCAATGAATGGAGTGTGGAACTGGGAGTCATGGGCCCACGTTCTAGTCCTGGCTCCATCACTCATAAGCCATGTGACTTAGGGCAAGCCTAACCTCTGAGCCCATGCTCTTTATCAGTGCCTTGAGTCCTACCCTCCTCACATATCTGTATCAGAGGGAAAAGGCAATGCTTACAGCTCTCTTTAACTCTTAATTGCATCAAGGGTTTGGTTTGACTCATCACTTTCCAAAGTGCAGAAAGAGGCTACGGAAAATGTACCTTTTCCTCCTGACACTTAGGCAGCTTTGCAAGATGAGCTGCTGGTCTTCTGAGGGTCAAGAGGCATGAGGATGGACTTGACCTGTCAATATTTTGGAATTATCTTATTAAGTACATTCTCTTTCTTTAGAGAAACTCCATAGGACCTCAAAGTATCTGCCCTGGCTACTAACAGAAAAATCACATTGAGCCTGACTACATCTTTGGTGGGGTGGGCTCTTCCAATTTGAAGTTGTTGAGAGACATGGCTACCGGAAGAAGCGATGATTCCCAAGGAAGCAGTCTTCCACCACAGAGAAGCTCTTTGCAAGTTAGTGGAATAAAAATTTCCCAGGACAACAAAGTAAAAGACCACAAGAGGGCACCAGACTTCACTTTTCTGGATTAAGAAAACATGTGGGCAACGCAAGGTACAAATGCAGAGGAATAAAGACAGACCTACTAGAGAACGGACTTGAGGATATGGGGAGGGGGAAGGGTAAGCTGTGACAGGACGGGAGAGTGGCATGGACATATATGCACTACCAAGTGTGAAATGGAGAGCTAGTGGGAAGCAGCCGCATGGCGCAGGGAGATCAGCTCGGTGCTTTGTGACCACCTGGAGGGGTGGGATAGGGAGGGTGGGAGGGAGGGAGACGCAGGAGGGGGGAGATGTGGGAACGTGTGTGTATGTATGGCTGATTCGCTTTGTTGTAAAGCAGAAGCTGACACACCATTGTGGGGCAATTATACTCCAATAAAGACGTAAAAAAAAACGTTGGGGAGCCCTAAAAAAAAAAATGCAGAGGTCACAATGGAAGGGATTTATCTCTTACTGTTTAACGTGTATTTTTGTCCTCTAATAAAATGAGAACTATAAATATTCATAATATTTTGCATAAATGTGAATATGGCCTAAATAAATTTAAACAGAAATTTATTTCTGACTGCTCTGGAGGCTGGAAATCCGGGATCAGGGTGCCACGCATGGTTGGGTGGGTTCTGGTGAGGACCTTCTCCCGGGTTGCAGATGGCTACTTTCGCCTTGCGTCCTCACTTTGCAGAAAGAGAGAGAGAGAGCTCTTCTGGGGTCTTTTCTTATAAGGGCACTAATTCCATTCATGAGGGTGGAGCCCTCATGACCTAATCACTTCCCAAAGACCCCACCTCCTAATGCCCTCACATTGGGGGTTAGGATTTCAACAGAGGAATTTGGAGGGGACACACACATTCAGTTCACAACACCTCCTTTACCTGAGAGATCAGCAACGTGAGAGGCCAGGAGTAAAACAGGCTGTGTGTCCAGGGAGTTTAGAACTTGAATACTCCATTCATGCCATTTATCATAGACCAGAAAGCCCAAGTATGGGAAACGTGATCTTAATTACAACCACGTGAAATTGCTCAGTGATGTGCGCGCAAGGAATTAGATTTCTGAAAGAAGGAGAAAATCATAGCCGGTTTGTTCGTAGAATTTTATTTCTCACTCAGAGGTGGACTAGAGGCCCGTAGGTGACCACTTGCAAAAAGCATTGCTGTTGGAAACCAGACAAGGAATATATTGACTTTGTGAGAATTTGCCAAACCTACAATAAAATAATATGGTTCTATTTTCAAAGTGCCTCAGCTGTGAGACTCTCCTGGAGGGTCACAATTGCTTAAATCCCTGCCCTGCTGGAAAACTTTCTGGAGGTAAAGAGTGAAAAGGCAGAATTGGGGTCTGGGCACAGTTCACTGCGAGGCTAAAAGAATTTTACATTAAAAATAAAGGACATCATTGATACAAAACTCCCCTTTTCCCCTAACTGAAATAGACTACTAACATAGGATTTCATATTAACACACTTTCAATGCCTCAAGCCTAAAGTAAATCAGGTTGGTTGAATGGAAAACAGATGGCAAGTCTTTTGCCCTCATTCCTTGAAGCCTGGTTTTGTGGGGAAGCCGCGGGAATAGGGTGGTGGTTAGCTGTGCAGGCTCTGGAATCAGACTGCCTGGTTTAAACCCTGGTCTAGCCTTTCTTAGATATGCAGCCTTGGGCAAGCTAGTTCAAGTCCCAAAGTTCCGTTTTCTGTAAGATGGGGGATCGATCGTAATGGTATCATAGGGTTATGAGAATTAAATTAGATGGTAAATGTAAACCCCCAGCACAGGGGTATTGTTGGTATTATTACTATTAAATAGCTTTGTGATTGGATCTGTTTTCTCTTAGCCTACCAACCTTAAGCAGGGTCACCGTGCGATAGAAAAAAACCAACGGCCTCTGCCGTTGCATGACCTTGCAGAAATCACTATATCACTGATCTCAAAACTTAGTGTGATCGTCTGTCTAATGATGATGAAGCAGATACGAACTTTACTCCAAAACCTTGGATGCACTAGATGCTATTATATTCTTTTGTTTTTCTAAAGCCAAGTTTGCTCTGACCTTGACCCTATCTGGGAGGCAGAAAAATTAGTCTTAGTCTTGTGAATAGGCTACTCTCTCCCCAACCAACATCTGAGAAAGGGCCCTCTGTCTTTAGTCCAAGAGCTGCATTAATGCTCCATCCTTTGTCCAAGCCTTTCGAAGGTGGGTCACTCTGATCCTTCTCTGCAAACCAAGCATAAGGTGCTGGTCGGGCATGGGAGCCCCCATGTAGGGTGCCCACCCACCATTGGTGTTCCACCCCTTTTAAAGCCTGGTCACCCCCTCACAGTGCTGCAAAGGACGGAGGCTCAGGTCACCACTGCTTCACCCCGTCCATGTTCCAGGCTTGGGAGAAGCCTTCTCCTCACTCTATTATCACAGCTTCTACTACTTCCTGCCACAAAGACATTCACTCCTCCCCAGTCCCCCTAGGAAGATACTTTAGGCTTTTAAGAGTAAATGCCAGGGGACTACCCTGATGGTCCAGTGGGTAAGACTCCGGGCTCCCAATGCGGGGGACCCAGGTTCGATCCCTGGTTGGGGAACTAGATCCCACATGCCACAACAAAGATCCCGCGTGCCACAACTAAGACCCGGCACAGCCAAATAAATAAATAAGAAAAAAAAAAGTAAATGCCAGGAAGGTAGCGGTATTAGTGGGGTTATGTCCAAGAAACCTCTGTTTTGGGCCTTGAAATAAAAGGATATAAAGCCCCAACCATCTTCCAGAATCAAAAAAGAAGTTAAGAATCCAAGGAAAATAGGACATAAATTAACTTCTCAATGACCAACACCACTTCAAGTGGGTTGAACTAGGTGATGATTTTCAATTTTGTCTCTCCAAGAATTTCTTCCATTATTTATTCTGTCCCCAATTAGTAAATGCTTCTATGAACACTTTCATGAATATCATGTATATCAATATTTAAAGTTTTTAATATGACAAATGTATTTGTTTATTTTTTTGTTAACTAAGTTGCAAATAAGAACACCATCCACAGAGGACAATGTACATCTAAACCATTTCTATGTTCTGTTTTAATAGCACACCTAGTAGAGAAGCTAATCTCGAAGAGATATATAGATAGGAATGGAAGAAGAGATTTCAAAGGAATTTCAGCAAGAAAATAAGCAAATAATGCTGTACTTTCAAAAGTTATCTCTAACCTTTCAGTACCCAGTTTCAACAAATTTATCCTATGAAAGTAACTGTAACTTATCGCTCAGGGAAAGAAGTGGATCCCAGATTTTACACATTACAGTTGGCAAACTAACCTTAAAATATCACGTGGTAAATGGGGACATCTCCAATGAGACGCACCTCCAGCTCACACTGCATCCTGCCCACGACAGGAGTTTGACAACATCAAAACTGGTCCATGCCCTGTTCAGTAAGATGAGTCCACTGACCAAACATTTGCATTTGACAGCAATAGTAAAGCACTACAAGTTTCTAAATACTTACTGTAAATTTCTGTAGGTATCTTGGGTGGGCTGCTTACAGTTCTGTCAGGGTGGGAACCACACTTTGAGTAACACTGCTCTATAGTACTTTGCCAAGGCTCTCTGTGGCTCTCTCTAAGCTAACAGAAAAGGGTGTGAGCTCCTCTGACCTTTTTCTCCTCCTCATAAGAATTCTGTATTTTCATCCATAGGCAACTTTTTCCTTCCGTAGTTATTCAATAGGGAAATAGTTATTCTCTCTTACCTTGCCTACATTATTAATCCCATCTTTCCTGATATTCTCGGGACCATCTCTACAGCAGACACTTTTGGTTGCCTACCCAGCTTTCCTCCTTGCTTCTAGGGTCCCAAATTTCAGGATGAAACCTATCCCTCAGGAAAGGTGACTCTTGTTAAAGAATTTTTTTGAAGGTAAAATCATGTCTCATTCAAATGTAAAATAAACATGTGTCAAAATTTTAACCCAAACAATAATGAGAGAACCAGTAAGATGTTATAACCAGTTCAGAGAAGAATTCAAATAATCATACATAGACAGGAAGAAGAGGACTGCCGAGATGAATTTACAAACAGATGCACAGAAACACAAGGCAATGACCAACTGCATTCCACTGCACATCATTTGTTTGCATTTCTCACGATAAGAATTTAGGAACTTAGGAACCCAAGCAGGGCCAGCCATGTGGGGTTTGCTCTCATCCATTGTGGGGAGACAGTTTGAACTCTAGAGATCTGAGTTCTTTTAAGATGAATTTATACTAAAAAATAAATCTTTGCAAACAGGTATTCTGAACTAGTTTTTCTTTGGGGACTAGGTCTCAAACGTGAATTAAGGTATCATTTAAGTCAATCTTTATTCCTCCGTCTAGCAGAAAGCCACAACATCCTTTAGAGCAGCAGTCCCTAAACGTTTTTTTTTAAAAAATTACTTAAAACCATCAATAATAAGCTTTTGAGCACCTTCATTTACATTAATTTCTCCATGTATAAGTAATATGTGTGTACAATTTTCCTAAAATATTAAGTATATTAAAAAACAAAAACGGGGCTTCCCTGGTGGCACAGTGATTAAGAATCCACCTGCCAATGTAGGGAACACGGGTTCGAGCCCTGGTCTGGGAAGATCCCACATGCGGCAGAGCAACTAAGCCCGTGCACCACAACTACTGAGCCCGCGTGCCACAACTACTGAGCCCGTGCGCCACAACTACTGAAGCCCACACGCCTAGAGCTCCACAACAAGAGAAGCCTCTGCAATGAGAAGCCCGTGCACCACAACGAAGAGTAGCCCTGCCGCAACTAGAGAAAGCCAGCACGCAGCAACGAAGACGCAATGCAGCCGAAAATATTAAAAATAAATAAATAATTAATTTGAAAAGATAGAAACTTAAAAAAGATGAAATAAAGAATGCATAGAAATTCTAATATGGTGCTGTTGTACCCCAGCAGATTGGCCCCCTTTGGGGTCGGCACCTTCCATTTTGGAGATCTCTCCTTAGGAATATTAATGGTGAATTGCATGGTCTGAATGGCATAACTGAGTTTTCAAACTACTCTCGCCAGGTCTGGAAACATGGTTTTTATTCCTCCCATTCATTAACCTGACAGTGTAGGCCTTACAGAGCCCTATCTTGGTTATTCTGAATTATTCTGATTAACGGCAGACAGTGCTGGCCTCAGATGGCCATGTTGTTCTGCCCTGATCATCACAGCAAAGATAGAGTGAACTGATCCATTTTCTGCACAAAAATATTAGGCTCCAGCTGCTGAGGTCAAGGGCCAAATGAAACGTCACCTGGGGCTCAGGTTCAGAGCCAATATCTAACTATTCCCTGGAGATCTGGGGCCCTGGGATCAAAGGACAAGCACAACTGGACACTAAAATGCTGCTAAAGCAACGCTAGAGATGCCTCATGGGACTGCGGTGTCGTGGCTGTTACCACACCCCAGATCCTTCAACCTGTGAGCCTGAGCCTTGAACCCTAGCAGAGTCTCTGCAGAGCCCCCAAACTTGCTGAGGAGTTTACAAAATCATCTCGTTACCCACTTTCACAGCTTTTCTAAATAACAACTTTACTGAGATATAATTCACGTTTCATAAAATTCACCCACGTAAACCAATTCAATGGTTTTTAATATATTCACAGATATGTGCAACCATCACCACAGTCAATTTTAGAACATTGTCATCATTCCAGAAAGAAACTCATTGGCAGGCACTCCCCAGTTTTCCCCAACACCCCTTCCCTCCTCCCTCCAGCCCAGGGCAATCTATTCCCTGTCTCTATAGATTTGCCTATTCTGGACATTAGATATAAATTGAACCATATAATATGAGGTCTTTTGTGACTGGCTTCTTTTACTTAGCATAATGTCTTCAGAGTTTATCCATGCTGTAGCATGTATTTGTATTTAAACTTTTTGTTTTCAAGGAATTCTGCATTGTATAGATAGATATACCACATTTTATCTGTCCATTTTTCAGTTGATGGACATTTTAGTTGTTTTGACTTTTTGGCCATTATGAATAATTCTGTTATGAACATTTATGTACAATTTTCTGTATGGGCATACTTTTTCAATTCTCCTGGATATATGTCTAGAAGGAGAATTGCAGGGTCATGTGGCAGCTCTATGGAGCTGTCAGACCATTTTCCAAAGTTGCTGCATCATTGTATGTTCTTACCATAAACAACGTTTGAGAGTTCCAATTTTTCTACATCCTAGCCAACATTTGTTATTAGTTGTCTTTTTTATTTTATCATCCTGGTGGGTATGAAGTGGATCTCATTGTTGATTTGATTCGTGTTTCCCTGAGGATTAGTGATGTTGAGCATCTTTTTAAATAGTCAATAGCTTATTGGCTATTTATACATCTTCTTGTACAAATGGGGAATGTCTACTCAAATCCTTTGCCCATTTTTAATTGAGTTGTCTTTATTATTAGGTTGTAAGAGTTTTTAATATATTCTAGATACAAGTATCTTAGTAGACATATGATTTGCAAAAAATTTTCATTCTGTAGGTTGTCTTTTCACTTTTTTGGTGCCTTTTGAAGCACAAAAGTTTTTAATTTTGATGATGTGCAATTTATCTATTTTTTTCCTTTTCTTGCTTGTGCTTTTGATGTCATGTTTAAGAAAACTATTGCCTAATTCAAGACCATGAATATTTACACCCAAGTTTTCTTCTAAGAGTTTTATAGTTTTAATACTTATATATAGGCCTTTGATCAATGAGTTACTTGTTCTATATGGTGGGAGGGAGGCATGCAATTTCATTCTTTTGCATGTAGATATCCAGTTATCACAGAACCATCTGTTGAAAAGACTATTCTTTTCCCCATGGAATTGTCTTGGCGTCATTGTTGAAGATCAATTGATCATAAAGATGAGGGTTCAGGACTTCCCTGATGGTCCAGTGGTTAAGACTCCACGCTCCCAATGCAAGGGGCCTGGTTTTGATCCTTGGTCAGGGAATGCTGCAACTAAGAGCCTACATGCCACAACTAAAGAGCCCGTGTGCTGCAACTAAGACCCAGTGCAGCCAAATAAATAAATAAATATATATTTTTTAAAAAGATGGGGTTTATTTCTGACTCTTCATCTTTATGCTTCATAGATTTACATAGGCTTTTTACTGTTCTACTCCTACTGTTTACTCAGTAGAACTTAGTGAAGGTTTTAGGAATGCTTCTAATTGAAGCCCAGGAAGAAATTAACAATCAACAAATTATGCTCTAACTATGTAATGGAATGTTAGGAAACCATTAAAAAGAATTAAGAAGTTCTGTATCAATTGACATGGAAAGACAACCACAATATATTTTTTGACTAAAATGAAAACAAAGCAAAACGAAAAAACTCTGACACAGATTATAAAACAGTATATGGCCCCCATATATGTATATACTTCTATGTATTTTCATAAAGTCTAATTTTATAAATAATGGACAGAATGTATATATGGGGCTGATCTTGAGAGGCCTTGGCCTACAGCAGCTTGAAGCAGGATTTCGATTCCTGGCCAGAGATGGAAGTTGGGCCATGGCAGTGAGAGCACTGAATCCCAGACAGTAGACCAGTGGTCAGTGACAAGGCCCTGGCCCACCAGCTCTGTAGAAATGAATTTCCACATAGAGACAGAAAGTAGTGAAGCAAGTAAAGTGTTTATTAGGAGGGAAACGAGTACGTGTGGATAGACACATGGGCGGGCTCAGAGAGAGCCACGCCCTTGGGCTCAGAGAGAGCCACGCCCTTGTGGTAGTTTGAATCACTTTTACAGGGCATTTCTTCCGGTTTTCCTTTGGCCAATCATCTTGCTTGGCCTGGTTCTGAGTCTGTCTTTGGTATCTCTCAGGGTCTTCCCATGTGTGGGCGCGTACCTCTTAGCCAAGTTGGATTCTAGCAAAGAGGCCTATGGGCAGGCTGACATAACTTACTATGAAGTGACGCCCCCTCCCTTTTGACCTCCGAGGAGGCTTTCTGCGCATGTGTGGTCGGAGAGGTCTCCTTGACTTAGAGAAGGAGGAATGGGTGGTCTTTTATCTCTCATCTGGGCAGGGCTCAGCTCCTCTCTCCTGCCGTTTTGGAGTATTTGTCCACAGGGGAGAAACTGTCCAGCCTGGGGCCCATCTATCTCCTGCCTCAGGGGGAGGATTTACTTTGTAATTTATTTTTTTCATTTTAATGTTTGTGATGAAATAAATACATTAAAATTGAAATTTAGAAAGAAATTAACAATCAAGCCCCCAGAAGGCAGAAAGCAGGACAGCACCAAGAATCTCAACAGCATCGTTCCTGAGTTCTGCCATCAGCTGATTCAGTTCTGAATCAGCTCAAAGGATCCCAATTTTTTTTTTTTTGTGGTACGTGGGCCTCTCACTGTTGTGGCCCCTCCCGTTGCGGAGCACAGGCTCTAGACGCGCAGGCTCAGCGGCCATGGCTCACAGGCCCAGCCGCTCCGCGGCATGTGGGATCTTCCCGGACCGGGGCACGAACCCGTGTCCCCTGCATCGGCAGGCGGACTCTCAACCACTGCGCCACCAGGGAAGACCAGGATCCCAATTTTTGTGACTCTTTTCCAAGTTTCAAATTCTCAGGTGAGAGAATCTGATTGGTGTATTTGGGTGAGATATCTTCCCTTAAAGCAGTCCGTTATGGCTGGGAACATAGTTGCAGAGCACAGACATTGTTACTGTGTTACGGGGCCCATCTTTCTGTTGGGAACCCTACAAAGACAATACATCCAACTCCTGGACCACTGCAGTACCATCTTAACTTTTCTCCCTGTCTCCAGTCTTTCTTTTTTTTGGCCGTGACACGCAGCAAGCGGGATCTTAGTTCCCTGACCAGGAATCGAACCCAGCCCCCCTGCAGTGGAAGCATGGAGTCAACCACTAGACCGCCAGAGAAGTCCCTCTCCAGGTTTTCTTAACTGGAAGGGTGTGAAGTACTAAGCCCTACAGAAAGTGATTTGAGTGACTGTTTTCTCAGTTCTCCCAAATCCACAGCTAGTTCCATTCTAGATACGTAAGAGAGAAGTTGATCTATCAAAAATATATCAGATGCCTTAAGGCACTGAGGATTAATGTTATGGAGGAATGCCAGTTGAGAAGGGCGGGTAGACCTTGAGGAAGTTAGATGTGTAGGCATGTGCTGTTGGCTGGTAGGTGTCCAGGGGTATCATCCTCATCCCCCATCCCCACCCCTGCTCACATACGTACATCCACGTGCAAGCATGTGGGTGTGCTTTGCATACGTAAGCAAAAAGGGAGACCTGGAACTAGATAGGAGCAGACCTTCACATCCCAAGAGTAAGCAACATTTTATAAACTGTATAATCCTACTCTGTTTATTTCTGTAGCACCAGAGCTCCAGAGTGTGAAAATAGAGCATCCGGGTGTTTTTCCGAAAGTAAAAGAAAGCAGCAGTTACCTGATTAAAACTCTTACAGCAGCTCATCACTACCTGTAGGGTAACATCTAAACTTCCTGACCCAGCCCACCTGACAGTCACAATCAGGTCCTTGCCCTCCTTTTCCTTCCCTCCCATACACTTCATATCCTAAACACACATATACCTTAAACCCATGGCCTTCTCACTCTGCTCCCTTTGCCCCTGCTACCTGACCTTCTCTTGCTGATTCTTCAAGACCCTGCTTTAATGTTACCTCTGCTCCCTTGGCCCTTTCTACATCATTCTATCACATCACTCTCACATTGTCTTCATCACTACATATCTATCTCCTGCCAAGAACATGTATTTCCCCAGAGCAGGAATCTCTTCATACCAAGCATAATCTGTGTTCACCGTAGATGTCAAGGAATGTTATTGAGTGAATGTGTGTAAAGAAATTGCACTGATTATTTTTGCTGTTAGGCAAAGTCCACCAGTTATCTCTAGCAATCAAATATAAAGGATGATGTTTATCTCCGATTTGAAAAATCCAAAGGATTTTCCCAGAAGCCTTTCCAAGAAACTATGATGACCTTACAACAATTATTCTGGTAAATCAGGAGAAATGACTTTCACCTGAGCTACTTCGAGTACCTGCGGGTGAAGGATGGCCAAGTGAGAGGAACTATTCAGATTAGTGTTTTTATTACTTAATTTCACTTAAAAAATGCCAGCATTACTTCATGCTGCACAAAATCTTCGAAGGAAGGCTAAAGGGCTGATGGTCCAGCTTTTTTTCTTTCCTTGTCAAAAAGAGGAGAAAATGAATATTGTTATCATTTGAGAGAAAAGTGGAGAAACCACAAGCCACTTGCCTGGTTAGTGACACTATTTCTCAGCACGAAATGTCACATAAATCCTATATCCTGTTTAGTGCAAGGAATTGTTATTCATCACGCACAGGGCAGCATTTGAAATTCATTTATCTGAGTTCCGTAGCCTTGTGTTAATACCTATAGTTGGAGGCTCTGATATTCTCTGGAACAACGAGGACCTCACAGACAGCGATCTGCATGCATGAGATTTTGTACAAGAGTCAAGATTTGGTCCCAAGAGAAGGGCAAATAAGAATAAAGGAGAAAACAAAACAAAGCTAAAAGAAAGAGAAAAAAGAACAATAAAACCCAGAGAGCAACCTATTAATCCCGGAAGAAAATGCATTCCATCATTTTCATTATTAGAACTCCCTTTGTTTTTACTCTCAGTCAAGTCAGTCAACACAAGTTTCCTTTCCCATTTAATTCCCGAGGGGCACCTTTGATGTCCAGGAAAAGTACCAAGCCGAATGGCTCCGGAAATCTATTTACTCCTGGTAGAAATACTACACAGGAGACCAATTTTGTTCTTGCTCAGATATTTCTCTTCCTCTTGTTTCCTAGAGGGATTGGTGTGAAAAACCCCAAACCGAAGGCTTACGTGCCACGTCCAGGAACTACAAAGAATGGGGTCCGGGGCAGCCACATCCGACTCCTCATCCTGGCGTGGGGTGAGGAGCCTCGAGAGCGGCTGTGGAGGGAGGATGTGCTCTAGCGAAATGGGAAGAAGCCGAGTGCCCGGCCCTGTTCCCAGGAGAAAAAACAGTGCAGAGTGGACCTGACCACCACTCACGCGTACAGGTTGTCAGGAGGGCGTTGTCCTTTATTTTATTCTCAAATTTAGAGGAATAAGCCACTTATCCCCACTGTGTAGCTCCAGGTCAATCATATGTTTCCTGGTTAGTTCTTTTTTTTTTTTTTTTTTTTTTTTTTTTATGGTACGCGGGCCTCTCACTGTTGTGGCCTCTCCCGTTGTGGAGCACAGGCTCCGGACGCACAGGTGCAGCGGCCATGGCTCACCGGCCCAGCCGCTCCGCGGCATGTGGGATCTTCCCAGACCAGGGCACGA
The DNA here is from genome assembly GCF_964270905.1 of Leucopleurus acutus. Classification (NCBI taxonomy): domain Eukaryota; kingdom Metazoa; phylum Chordata; class Mammalia; order Artiodactyla; family Delphinidae; genus Leucopleurus; species Leucopleurus acutus. Next base: position 20,429,041 of record NC_139160.1, on the reverse strand, counting down.
ACCCGTGTCCCCTGCATCGGCAGGCGGACGCTCAACCACTGAGCCACCAGGGAAACCCAGTTCTTTTTTGAAATTCAATTTCCTCCAGACACATATATCCAAATGCCCATGAGATGTCTGGCTCAGTCTGGGCAATGCTAAACTCATCTTCTTCACTAAACGTGCTGCTTTTCTGGCTGTCACCTCTGTCTCGGTATTGGCACCACCTCGATCCCAGCCACACGGGCTAAAAATTGAGAAAACACCTCATCTCCACGCCCTCCTTCAAACCCAGCCTCCCACCCCGGAACCACATCACCAGTAACTAAACTCTGGCTAATTTATCTCCTAATTATTTCTCAGTTTCTCCCACCAGCCTTCTCTTTTTCCACTCTAGTTCACCATTTCTTCCTGAAAAGCACTTTTTGGTGCATAAGAGACACTTCATGAATGTTTGGCTTTGATAGAATGAAAAAGTACCTTCCCATCCATTTCTTATAGGGTGAATGACTACCAGATTCTCTAGAGTTGGGCTGAAGAGGGAAAACCGAACAGGATTTCATGAGATGCCTGAGAGGAAGTCGTGATCAAAGGGGAGATAACCCAATTTTCCTCTGCTTTCACCAGCCTATCACTGAAATACTTCATAGTTGACCCTCTGTCCTGTATTTTTGTTTTCCCCTGACACTCAGCACTTCATTAGTGAGGAGCTGTGGTCTGGGAAAGAGGAGGCTGGGATGGACCAGCGCCCATCTCAGGGGATTTTCCTGGACATCAGGCGTTCCTCCACGCAGGTTTAGGGGAAACACCTTCACCGATCAAATCCCCAGAGAGCAGCGCTGTGACTGCCAAGCAGCAGGGGTAGGAGGGGCGCCCGGGGCACAGCGGGGCCCCTGGGGCAGCAGGGCTTCAATGGCAGCCTCGAGGTCGAGGGTCAGAAAGCGGCGGCTGTACGTGTGCACGACACACAGTCCGGGCCCACCAGGAGCTTCTGGAAGTTCCAGGCGACGTCGCTGCGGCACACCGGAGACCAGGCGAGGAGCTTGTGGTCGGTCACGAGGGCAGGGGCGTCCTCACTGTGCGTGCATAGCGCCTCGCGGAGGCGAAGAGCCGGTGCGCCTGCGCGCCGTTCCCCTCGCCCTTGGCCGGGAGCCTGAGATCCAGCTCAAGCCCGCCGTCTGGTTGGACGTACCTGAGGCCCTTCAGCATCTCCTCATTCTTGGCATTTTCGTGCGGGAGAGGAGAGCAGCTGGCACCTGGGACCGTGACGGGAGGGGAAGCTTTCTGACCGCAAACATGGAGTTTGCCCATGAGTCACTGGACTGTTGCCTTTCTTGCAAAACCCCTGGGTGGACTTGAACCCTGGCCGGGAACGAGCGCCGGCGGGAAGCGAGCCAGAGGCCCGCCTCTCCACGCCCAGGGCGCGCGCGGCCGCGGGGCCCGCCGGCGCTCCTGACCTGGGTCGCGCTCTCACCCCCGCTCCGCCCTGCGCACCTGTTGCCCAAACTGCTTGCTCGGGAAGCCGAGCGCGACCAGGCCCGGGGCCCCCGAGGTGCCGCCGCTGCAGCTCATTCATCTGGGTGTGGTCCGGGACCGTCTTGCCTCTGAGCGACGCCACGTTCTCAGTGAGCAACCCCTTGGCCCGCAGGGAGCCCAGGCTCACGGCTTCCTCACCGGCCAGCGGGCGCGTAGAAGAGGGGACACGGAGCGCTGAGCTGCGCACGTGGCCAGGGTGTGTCGGAAAGGGGAGAGCCGCGGGCTCGAGAGCCCCTCTGTCCTAACATCCTTTTGCAGCTAGGCTCTGCACATGGAATAGTATCCAATGATCTCAGTCATCTGTGGGTTACAAGAGTGCTTATCAAAAACCCCAATTGTCTGGAATCTTGTTGAAATGCAGACTCTAACTGAGGAGGTTAGGGTGCAGCCTGAGCTTCCTAACAACTTCCCGGTGATGCTGAGGCCACTGGGTGACAAAAGCTTAGATAATCTCTTTCAGAGTAAAATGTCATTGCCACAAACCATAACCCTGTCACTCTTGAAGCATTAAAAGTGACTCAAGGCTCTGCAAGCCTCCAAGTTAAGTAGTTTCAGAGCACGTCAGGACCAGAGCAGGACAGAAAAGGGCAGGAAATGGATATGGGCTGGTTAGGGGAAAATTTCTGCAGCTCATCAGCCCTTAAAATAAAAGCTTCAGACTGGATTGGGAGTTCTCATCCTCTTTGTAGAAATGCGTGACCATTTAAAAACATGTCATCCCTAAGGACAGAGTGGAGATAAGGCCACTCTTGACATGGTCTGTTGGACACTCTGACCAAGAGTCAAGGTCAGGTCTAACAGGAAGCAAACAACAGGCGGTGGACACCTCAGGCTAGTCCCCTTCTCTGCCTATTTTGGCTTCGGACGCCACACAGAGAATCGGACCGCAAACTCCCACCTCACCCGACAAGTCAAGTCTTTTTAAGCACCCTGGGCAAGTGTGTATTGGTTCAGACACTATTCTAAATAAAAGGGCTGGCTTTTCCAAGTAAATTCCTGCCTTCTTTTCCAAGGAGCACCTTCATGTCTAAGAAAACATAAGTAGGAGAGAATGGTTTCCACACACTAAGACCTACTCCAGATGCATTGAAAACTCAGCGGAAGAAGCCAAGGCAAACTGATCATGGGAAACACATAGGACATTTGGATCAGAACGTTAGCCTTCGAGTTCATCGTCTACGAAGCCTTAGAATGCAAACTGCTGAGGCTGCGCACATCCAGCTTAAAGGGAAAAAGGATTCTCTGACCTCATTGCCTCAGAAAAGCTCAATAGGTCACATTTCCGGCTTGGGCCACCAAGCCCTCCTTTGGCTTTTCCTTCCTATGCACAAAATTTCAGAAGTCACTGTGTGGCTGAATTTCCTTCGGTAACAGAAAAAACAGTCATTATTGTTGAATGCAAGGAACTGATCTGACCTAGAGTCAATGATTTCTTCCTGCAAGTGACAAAGCCTGTTTCCTCCAGCTGATAATGAAACCCTGGAAAGGCACTGAACATGCATTTTCAGAAGCAAATCATCCATGGCAAGGATGCAGTCCTGTACCTTTTTCAATCAAAATTTGAAGAATCGTATTTTGAAACAATTTTTTATATTGTGGTAAAACATATGTAACATAAAATTCACCATTTTAACCATTTTTAAGTGTACAATTCAGTGGCGTTATGCACATTAAGAATCATATTTTTAAAATAAATAGCTATAAATGGGTCCCTAGTTTCTCTGAAGAAATATACTCAATAAGGGCAACAAAGAAAGAGCTACAGTTTTCATTCCAGAGAAGGATGGAAAACCGTGATACTTCCATACGAATAATCTAAAGGCCTAGAGCAAGGGGGCAAAAATCCTATATCCTTCTTTTCCAGGGAAGGTGAGCTAGAGTATTAAGGAGATCTCTACTCACGTCTCAGCTTCAGGAGAGGTCCCTCAATATTTGCTGGATGTACTGTCTGTGTGGCCAGCAGGCCTGTGCTGGGCTCATGCCATTTGCAAGGTTCACTGATAGAGAGTACATCTTCCTACACATGGAGAAAAGATAGTCTCCCTATCCCACATAAAAGAGTACAGTTTAGGGGAAAACTGTACTAGGCTTTGGGGTCAGAAAGATCTGGCTGAAACACCAGTTCTGCTGCTTCTGGTGTTACTGCAAGTTCCTTAAGCACTTTGCTATAAGATGAGGATTAATGTTAGTATCTACTTTACAGGGTGGTCATAAGGGTTAAATTAGATAAGAGGATTAGTCAGGATACGATAGGTTCTGCTGCGGTAACAAATGAACCCCAATATTTCAATGGCTTAACCTGATAAAATTTTACTTCTTGCTCATGTCACAGTCTGAGGGGGGCAGGTGGCTTTCCTCCAAGGGTGATCAAGGATCTGAGATGCTTCCAAATAACATCTCTGACATCTTGGAGGTCTTTGCTTCCTGATGAATGTAGGACCCACACTGGCTCTTTACACCCTTGGCCTCAAAGTAGCTATGTCTTTTCTGGTTACAGTTCTTTGGAAATAAGCCTGTATGTCAGTCAGAATCTGAGCAAAAAAGAAACAAACAAAAACAGATGGCACGCTCTAAAGGGCCACTTATTTAATGGATTACTTACAAAGGTGTAAGCAGGGTTAAAAGAAATCAGAAGGGATGGTTAGACCTCCCAAGACTGCCAACAACTCAGTGCAGGTCCTGGATTTTCAGTAGCTGAAACTCAGGGAGCAGATGGGAGATGGGAGTCTGGAAATAGATAACCTAATCTCTCTCTCCTCTCATGTTTCTGACTCTTGCTGTTGCCTCCCAGTGATCAAACTCAGCTACACACCAGAAGTCAGTGGAGCCTGGGGGGATGCATTCATGCAAGTTCGGCTTCCTGGGGGGGCCCAGAGCAGGGTGGAAAAGTGGATCTGGAGCAGCAGGTGGAGAATCCCCACCACAACATGCAGAAGGCTTAGCAATGTTCTGAGTACATAGTGGGCACTGAAAACAAATGAGTGAAAGCAGTTAAGAAAATATGAAAAAGATATTTAAATGTAGCTTATGTTTATTGAGGTCCTCACAATTCACTTTACTTCTGACAAAGAGAAATATACATTTGCTAAGGAGAATTTTTCTCTCCACAGCACAGAGTTTTCAACAAGGGCTCAGTGTCCAAAGCTGGGCTGTCCTTTCTCTCTCCTAAAAGATGAGTTTAACGGGAAGAATAGTGTTTTGTTTGCAAAGCAAGAAACATTGATAGCTCCGCCCCGAAGAACTTTATCTGTGCAGCCAGTAATTACGACCTAAGTTAGGTTGAATGGCACAGTTACCCTGATAACTGCTGTTACTGTTTTCACTCTTTCACTTGCCAACAAGATCCTCTGGTCCCTTATCTTGTACTGGGGCCAACCCAACAAGAGCGGGAGAAGTTGCAATTCTGACACTTCAAAGCACAGGACAGTGTGAACAAGCTGGTGAGTTGTTTGTGTTGGGCTTTGCTAAGTAATGGGCTGGGTTCAGTGCCAGTAAAGAGCTTTGGAGGGTAGTGCTCGACGTTTATTCATATATAATCTCTCACCTGCACGTAAGTGAAATGATCTTTTCCAAGGATCAAATTCATTTCTTGTTGCTTTCCTCCAATTCAGTATTTTGATGTCAGAAACTCAGGGAAGTTTTGAAATTGAAGGAGATTTAGAAGTCGTTTTGCCCAACCTCTTCACACACCATCGATGCCTTGGAGAGACTGGGGTCCAGCCTCTCCCTGAGCCCATTCAGTGATGGGACACTTCCTGGTGCTAGCAGCTCCTGTGCGTGTGCTTTGAGCCAGGTAGGGAGCTCTGGCGACATTATCTCTTTTAGTCCCCACAGCTCCCTGAGGCAGCTACTATCATAAGTCCCACTTCCCAAGTCAGGAAACCAGAGCAGAGAAGTAACTTGCCCAAGGACACACAGCTAAACCACACTGAAGCAGGAGCTCAAACCCAGGTCTGTTTTTCTCCAAACCCCAAGCTCTTCTCCGTTAGGGTCTCCAAGTACCTTTTCGGACACCCCGTCCCCACCAGGAACTCTCTGAAATATTCTTACCCATCATTTTAGCTAATCACTGTAAGTTTTACATGATATCAAAAGTGGGAATGAAAAAAAACTGTTCCTGATAATTTACATTTTGTACCACTTTACTGTTTACGGAGCATGTCAGTAGTTTCACTTGAGCCTTTCAACAGTTCTTTGAGATAGTTATCACTATCTCTAGTTTACCTGTTAGAAAGTTGAGTTTCATAGCCATAAAAAGGAATGAAATAGAGCTTCCCTGGTGGCGCATTGGTTGAGAGTCCGCCTGCCGATGCAGGGGACACGGGTTCGTGCCCCGCTCTGGGAAGATCCCACATGCCGCGGAGCGGCTGGGCCCGTGAGCCATGGCCACTGAGCCTGCGCGTCCGGTGCCTGTGCTCCACAACGGGAGATGCCACAACAGTGAGAGGCCCGCGTACCGCAAAAAAAAAAAAAAAAAAAGGAATGAAATAATGTCATTCGCAGCAACATGGATGGACCTAGAGATTGTCATACTGAGTGAAGTAAGTCAGACACAGAAAGACAAATATGATATCGCTTTTATGTGGAATCTAAAAATATTGGTACAAATGAACTTATTTACAAAACAGATATAGAGTCACAGATGTAGAACACAAACTTTGGTTACCAGGGCAGCGGGGGGAGGGATAAACTGGAAGATTGGGAATGACATATACACACTACTATACATAAAATAGATAACTAATAAGGACCTACTATATAACACAGGGAACTGTTCTCAATACTCTGAAATGACCTATATGGGAAAGAAATCCAAGAAAAGAGTAGATATATGTATACGTATAACTGATTCACTTTGTTGTACATCTGAAACTAACACAACATTGTAAATCAACTATACTCCAATTAAAAAAAAAAAGAGGGGACTTCCCTGGTGGTCCACGGGTTAATATTTCACCTTCCAATGCAGGGGGTGCGGGTTCGATCCCTGGTCAGAGAGCTAAGATCCCACGTGTCTCGTGGCCAAAAAACCAAAACGTAAAACAGAAGCAATATAGTAACAAATTCAATAAAGACTTAAGAAAAAGAAAAGAAAGTTGAGTTTCAGAGAGTGGGCATGTGGTCATATGTGTAAGAGGGTGGTAGAGCCAGGAGCAGAGCCCAGTTCCTTTAGATTTTGGTCCTATGCTCTTTTCACTACTCCATGCTATTGACAGCAAAAGGTGAAACAAGGAGGTATCACTTTTGTCCCGGGTTCCATGTCACTTCCTGTCTTGTACTGGTGCACCGTGGCTTTCTGAACTGTTGCAGTTAGGAGGTTCAGCCTTTCTAATAAATCTGCCTCACATCTGCTCCTTAGATCTGCATCCCAATGAAAAATTCTGTCTCCATCCACTTTACTGCCTGACCTCGACCCAAACTAGTATCTGCCCTGCTTTATCAACCGTGTTTGTGGGACTGTATGTTAGGGACAGTGGGGCAGATCAGACAGAAAGCAATCTAGAGCCACAGCAGTACAATGATGCTTCTAGTTGTTCCACAGGATGCCAAACAGCTGCTTTTAAATATCCAGATGTTTGGCATCATGTAGAACAGAACTTTGACTCATTGGCCAAATATTCCATTGTCATCTAATTAATCAACATATGCTTGAATGTTTTGTCATCTCACCGACTGTATGTTTGCCTAGAAGTGACTAGATTTTAATATTTCAGCTTCCAAAAAGTATCTCTCAACAAAAGCCCCCCCCACTATTTTCCAATGCATAAGTCTTCTTTTCTTGTTGCTCGCCAATCTGACAAAGAGAGAGAAGTCCCGCACATGTTACAAACTATTTAATCAGCTAAATGCATCTGCATCAAAGGCCAGTGTGTTCTTCTGTTGAGAAAAAAGCAAATCTTGGGTTTCCCTAGTGTGATGAAGCCCAAACCCATGTGAGCAAGACACGTTAAACATTCCTTACTCTGTCTTTGAGCTCATTTAATTTATTTTTTTATTTTGGCATCATTGACTTATTACATGATATTAGTTTCAGGTTTGAAATTTGATATTTATACATATTATAAAATGATCACCAGGGGCTTCCCTGGTGGCGCAGTGGTGGAGGGTCCGCCTGCCGATGCAGGGGACACGGGTTCGTGCCCCGGTCCGGGAAGATCCCACATGCCGCGGAGCGGCTGGGCCTGTGAGCCATGGCCGCTGAGCCTGCATGTCTGGAGCCTGTGCTCCGCAACGGGAGAGGCCACAACAGTGAGAGGCCTGCGTAACGCAAAAAAAAAAAAAAAAAAAGGTGACCACAATAGGTCTAGTGACCATCTGTCCCCACGGAGAGTTACAAGACTTTTTTTTCTTGTGATGAGAACTTTTAAGATTTGCTCTCCCAATAAACATGTTAAAAAAAAGATTTGCTCTCTTAGCAACTTTCAAACACCTTTGGTTTTATATCCTGTACTTTACATAAACTATTCAGTGAAAATTATTTCACTGTTTTTCCTAATTGTTTTCCTCTTACATGGCTACCTGGAAACACACTTTCCAGGAAATTTGCAATGAGGAGTGGAAGTGGTCCAGTGAACAAGATTTCTAAGCTTACTCTCCAGAAGCAGTGGTAGCTTTCTCCTCCTTGAGATCCTTAGATACACCTTAAATGTCTTTAATCTCTTTTGGACCCATTAACCTACTGCTACTCAAATTACTAATAGTATCTACTTTGTATTAAGCTATCACTACAGGTGTCAGACTCTGTGCTAAGTGCTTTCAAGACAGGACTCATTTAATTCTCCCAAGAAGCCTTTCTGTTATATTCCATGAAGAGCACCAATTTGCAAATGAGGAAACTGCAGCTTGGAGAGGGTCATCAATTTGTTCAAGGTCACACAGCTACTGGGCATCAGAGCAGGGACTCTGAACCCCAGCCTGGTTGCCTCCAGAGCCCATGTGCTTAACCCCTTACTCCTCTGCTTTCAAAGTGATAGTCCTCGAACACGGAATGGAATTCACCAGCCCAGAGTGAAGCCCAGCACAGGATGGTCCTTCCCTGACTTTAGGCCTCCTGTCCTCCTGTTCCTACCACATCCTAAGGTTCAACCCCACAGACCGCAAGTCGTTCCCCAAACACCATACTTTTTTCTCCTGCCTTCATTTGCACACTCCGCTCTCCCCACACGGAGCATCGTACATGCCCAAACTCAATGTCTCCGTGCCCAACATCTTCCATGGGAAAATCCCCACTCATCCAGCAAGGATCACTCAAAGGTTAACGCCTCCCCAAAGTCCCCCTGACCCCATGCTGTACCCCTCTTCTCCCATCATACCTTCCTTGGTTACAGTACCTAACACCTTTATCGTCCTTAGTGTGCTGGTCATGTGGGTTTTTTTTTGCGGTACGCGGGCCTCTCACTGCTGTGGCCTCTCCCGTTGTGGAGCACAGGCTCCGGACGCGCAGGCCCAGCGGCCATGGCTCACGGGCCCAGCCACTCCGCAGCATGTGGGATCTTCCTGGACCAGGGCATGAACCCGTGGTCCCCTGCATCAGCAGGCGGACTCTCAACCACTGCGCCACCAGGGAAGCCCTGGTCACGTGTTTCGAAACAATTCGTTTGCCTGTCCAGCTCTCTCATCAGCCCGGGAGCTTCTTGAGGAAGGGGTTGATCTCATCTCTGTGTCTCCAGGGCCTGGCGCAATAGGTTCTCAATTGGTGTTTATTGAATAAAAGATGAACTAAATATGCACAAGTTGTGATGACGAGCGAGTGATTACTAACATCTATTTAACACCTCCACGGAATTCAAACTGCTCAAAATTGATTTCATTAGGACAGGACTAATTTTTGTCTTCACAATCCTCCGGGCAGAGAGTTTCTGCTTTTGCTTTCTGTATGACTGTGAAGTTAACTTTTAATGAGAGAGAGAGAGAGAAATAGACACAAAGAGAGAGGGAGGGAAGGAGAGAGAAAGGGAGACAGAGAGAGAGAGAGAGAGAGAGAGAGAGAGAGGGAGGGGGGAGAGAGAGAGAGAGAGAGAGCTCTTTTTCTCTGCATCTCAATCCCAAAGTCTCAAGGAAGATTCGATTAACTCAATTCTGACACTAGAACGATCACCACCAATGGTCACATTGTCCTAACACGACTGTTCCCATAATAACCATGTCGTTGGGAGGAATTCCATTAAGTGAGAATGGGGGTGGGATGCCAGCAAAGAAAACAACAGATGTCTGCGATAGTCCGCTGACATCAGGGCTGAAAAACAATCTCTTACAGGGTTAGCAAAGCCTTGTTTAGGAAATCATCTCTCTCACTGTTTTGGAGATTTTAATAAGGGCCTCTTAAAGGCCAAAAGGTCACCCAAACTCAGAGAAATGCCTTTCTAATAGAGGCATTACAGGCCTGATGGATGGGAAACTTAGGGGCCTAAAAGGCATCTCAGAGTCTTCAAATGTAGGGAGTTGTGAGGTCCTTTCATAAAGCCAGAGACCCCTGCTTATTGACATGGATACTTGTGTCACCGGTAGAAGTTATTGGGCAGGTAAGTTCTAAAAGTAAAAATCTGCCGGCATCAACGTCTGCAAAGCAAATGGTACCTAGAGGCCTGGAAGCACTGGGCCCAAGTCATCACCCAGTGAAACAGGTTCTGTATTCGAGAATGGGTTACTTCATCTCTCAGAGTTTCTCTTTCCTCATCTGTGAAAAGGAAATAGATAACAAAGCCATCTTCACTGAGTTGCTAGGAGGATCAAGTGAAACAAAGTGTAGAAAGCCTAGATATACAAATGTTATTTACTTGTGTTATTTCAGGGAGAAACAGAGAGTAATGGAAGTACTCATTTAGAAGGGAATGGTAAATAAGGTTGTGCGACTACTCATATTTTGACATTAAATTTTTCTCAATAATTAAAATGGAAACAACAAAAAACTATGGGGAAATGACGGTAGTACAGGTTAAATGAAGATGATTAATGTTATATTTTTCTACTATAATTTTATAAACAACATGAATACGTATGAAAAAGAACTAGAAAGGGAGTTCAAATAAAAACTATTTGGGGGCATCCCTGGTGGCGCAGTGGTTAAGAATCCACCTGCCAATGCAGGGGACACAGGTTCGAGCCCTGGTCCGGGAAGATCCCACATGCCGCGGAGCACCTAACCCCGTGCACCACAACTACTGAGCCTGCGCTCTAGAGCCCGCAAGTCACAACTATTGAGCCCTCACTCTAGAGTCTGCGAGCCACAACTACTGAGCCTGTGTGCCACAACTACTGAAGCCCGTGCATCTACAGCCTGTGCTCCACAACGAGAGAAGCCACTACAATGAGAAGCCCGTGCACCGCAACAAAGAGTAGCCCCTGCTCACTGCAACTAGAGAAAGCCCACACGCTGCAACGAAGACCCAACACAGGCAAATAAATAAATTTATTAAAAAAAAAAAAGAAATACAGCATCTTAAGCAGAGGTGGGAGCATGGAGGTAGGGCACACGTGGCCAACTTGGCACTATTCCCAATTTTTTTCCCTATCCACAATCCATTTGTCCTTCTTCTGGTATCTGCACTCAGTCTTCCTCTGGTAGGACTCCCCACCTCCTGTGTCAACATGTTCCAGGGGCAGATGCACCAGAGCAGATTGAAGGTTGACATCAATCTGTGTATCTGTCAAGACACGTGAAGTCCCTGAGACTTTACCCTACTTGCAAGAAAGCAAGTTAGTCTGCCACCAGTTTATGGATGCTGGGAGAGAACATGAGACTCCTTGACAAACTCACACACACACACACACACACGGTATTAGAGCGAAAGAAGCAGCCAGAGTGTCAGCAATGTGCACTGTTCCCCAAGCTCCAATCCCCAGGGTGACAATAAGGGCCAGATGACACCTGCATACATAGTGGGTGGCGTCACAGCAGAGGAATTCAGAGCTGAGGGACCTGTAGACTGTGGGCAAGCAGAGAACACTATGACCAGCAACGGGTCAGTCTTCCCTCCCCAGCTCCCACCCTGAAAGCTGTGGTCAAACTCTAACACCTTCACCTACTTGGTTGCCTATGTGACCAGGTACAGAGCTGCTTGGGAGAAGGACAGGCCATGCACACCCAGCAGGTATGTGCAAGGTGCTCAGGGCCATGATTCTTCTGACAGTATCATATTTTCTTGGCCATATACAGGGATGTGCATGTGATCCAACCAGAACTATTGAGATGAAATGAAACCTTTGAAGCTTTTGCTTCAGATGACAGGCATCTCACTTCCCGCCCCACCTCTATCTCAGAGGAGAATCTAGAAGAGCCATCTTGTGACCAGTAAAGTCTGTATGAGAATGGAGTCCACTCAAAGAAAGCAGAATTGAGAAATGGAGAGATCAGGAAAATTGATTCTGGTGTCGTCATTTGATCCACAGTGTAAGGCCAGGCTTAAAACCAAGCCATCGGACTTCCCTGGTGGTGCAGTGGTTGAGAGTCCGCCTGCCAATGCAGGGGACCCGGGTTCGTGCCCCAGTCCGGGAAGATCCCACATGCTGCAGAGCGGCTGGGCCCGTGAGCCATGGCCGCTGAGCCTGCGCGTCTGGAGCCTGTGCTCCGCAACGGGAGAGGCCGCAACAGTGAGACGCCCGCGTATCGCAAAAACAAAAACAAAATCAATGTCCCAGCTCAAAGTTGTCTGGCAGGAAGAATTCTCTCTTACTCACAGGAAGGTAGGGCTTTTTGTCTTCTTCAAGCCTTCAACTGATTGGATGGAGCCCACACACTTCAGGGAGGGCAATCTGTTTTACTCAGTCCACCAATTCAGATGTTAATCTCACCAGAAATACCCTCAGAGGCACACCCAGAATAATGTCTGACCAAATGTCCAGGCACCCTTTGGCCCCATCAAGTTGACATATAAAATTAACCACTACAACACTTTATTAAATTACATTTATCAAATGTTATGAATGTGCCTAAGTCTTGCTTTGGTGAACTTATAAAAGTCTCTAAGTGATTCAACTTCACGATTTTTATTCTTCCAGACTCTTGAAAAAATGGGGCTGTTTAATGAATCATTTGTTGATTCATTTCATCCAAGGTTTTGCAGGGGTTTTAAGAACTTAGAACTCTATTGTCACAGTTGTGTTGTTCCCGAGACTAAATTAAATCTGCTGGGTAAAACCTTTCCCTCTGTTATAAGAGCTATTCCCGGACACGCATCTCTCCTCTTCCTGAAATAGGACCAAAAAAAGAGGGAGGAGAGAGAATTTTTCAAGATAAAAGACTGTTTGGATTTTCTTATGCTATTTTAAGTTCACAATCGTGTCCATTTGATATTCATTTTACATGCCTGGCTTTTATCACAATGATTATCATTTAATTACATTTTAGCTGAAACAGCCATATAACATTTCAGTGAGGTTGAGGAAAGACTGCCTCACTTCCAGGCTTTTCTGCAGCCTTACATTATATCTCTGTGTTAACTGTAGAGGCTGCCTTTTATAATACAGGGGCTACAATGTAGATAATTGGTCTTCTGATGATCTCGGGTACATTAAAAATTGGCTTATTTCATTTCTGTTCCACACAAAGTTTTCATTCATGGTTCATCCAAGTGTTTTTCCCCATTAGAAGCTTCTTCTCATGGAGCCCACAGTCCATCTGCCATGGGACCAATCAGTCCAGAAGGAAAGATAGGAATGAATGAAACCTAATTCACAATAGAGTGGGATTTCTTTTCATTCTTGTCCAGCGCATTCCCTCTACCTTGGCTATAGAGTGCAAACTCCTGGATGCTGCAAGAGATGCTGAGGAACTTGCCCAGCCCTTCAGTCCTCTTGGAGAGCAGCTGAGAGGAAACGTTCCCTCTTGCTGGCTCCTGACCATGGCAGAGAGACCACAGGAATGGTGAGAACAGGACTCACCGTGCTGGCTCTTACCTGCCAGCAAACAGACAAGGTCTCCTCCCAACCTCCTCCTCTCCCTCAGTCAGCTCAACAGAGAGGTTTCCCACCCTGTTCCCCACCATGCAGCCTGTGTCTGTCGCGTTGGTCAGGGAGAATAGGAAGCTCTAGTTCAGACTTTGGACAAGCCACGGTCTCTAGGCACCAGCTGTACCTGAAATAGAGCTCATGTATTACAACGAAGTTTGGCTTCTTGTTTCTTTTTTGAATTGGTTCAGAATCTGGAGGAGAGACTAGGTAACAGGTATGATCAGCTCCTTTCAAACCCCAAACATACACCAAAGACCTGGGAGAACTGGCAGAGCTAAGTAGGTTACTGTAATAACTTGATACCAAGTTCCTAAGGCGGAGAGGAGATAAGATGGCAGAGTAGAAGGACGTGAGCTCACCTCTTATTACAGAAACACCAAAATCACAACTAACTGCTGAACAACCATCGACAAAACAAACAAACAAAACAATGCTGGAACCTACCAAGTTCCTAAGAAAACATTCTCAGAAGACTAAAGGCACTCAAAGTGGGGACACTTTTTTTCTTCCATTCTTTTCCACATCCCATCAAACATATAAGGCAGTTTGAGATATTATACACAGTATAAAGGGCAGTATTTAGTCACAAGCTAAGACCCTTGAGTTCCCCTTTAGCTCCAGCTTTTGAAGTGCAACCTAAATGATTAAACAAAAACTGCAGTTCATGTTTGCAAAGTAAATGACTATCAAACTTATGAATCTGATGATCTCTATTAAAAAAACTAAAAACAATGTATTGAGAGATAAACGAAGACTTGAGTAAATGAGAAACAACATTTAGGAACACTAAATTTTTATAAGCATGCTAATTGTTCTCCAATTAAATTACTGTTTTAATGCAGTTCAAATCAAAATGTCAGAAATAGGGCTTCCCTGGTGGTGCAGTGGTTGAGAATCTGCCTGCTAATGCAGGGGACACGGGTTTGACCCCTGGTCTGGGAAGATCCCACATGCTGCGGAGCAACTAGGCCCGTGAGCCACAGTTACTGAGCCTGCGCGTCTGGAGCCTGTGCTCTGCAACAAGAGAGGCCGCGATAGTGAGAGGCCCGCGCACCGCGATGAAGAGTGGCCCCCGCTCGCCGCAACTAGAGAAAGCCCTCGCACAGAAACGAAGACCCAACACAGCCAAAAATAAATAAATTTTAAAAAATAAAAGAATGTGCCAAATAACTGTCAACTAAAAAATTACTCACAATCTAAAAGTTGAGAGTTATGTTTTATTTGGTGGGAATCTTTAGGACTTCAAGCCCAGGAGGCAGCATCTCAATTAACCCTTGGAGAACTGCTCCGAGGAGGGGAAGGGGGGAGTTAGGATACACAGGAGTTTTGCAACAGAGGGCAGGTAGTAGGAACAAAAGATTACTGTTAATTAAACTAGAAATCTCAAGGAATGTAGCACTTTTCTACTATGGGAAGATGCGAGAGTCTGGGCTCACTGAAATCATTCCTTAGATATGCACCTCAGCTATCTGGGGCCAGTATCCTGTATTTTCACATCCTGAGTTTCCTCGGGGCTCACCGTGGGGAGTGGTGGCAGTCTGATGGCTGCTAGATGGCCGGTATTCTTTCCTTCCTGGGTTCCCTCAGGGCTCACCAGCTTAACATAGGCTGTGGCTGCAATCTCTGATGACTGTGATTACTGAAATGGCAGGCAAGATTCCACTTATCAAACCACTCCAGCCGTAAACGGGGCTGTCTGGGTGAGTTACCCTGGGCTCCTCCTCATTCTAGAGCTGCTCTCCTTGGACCAAGAGTTGATTCAATGAGCTTGACTTACATGGTGGGTTATTATCTGCTAGTCTAACCAAAAAGAGTCTCCCCTCACTGATGTTTAGGAACGAAGAGGGCACGTCGACTACCACCATGCTGGTGGGTGGTCGTGTAAAGGTCTCCCATTGTTCTGCTGACAATATTGTCCTTTGTCACCTTCCCTTCCTCCTTCCCGAAGTCAGCACAGGCAGTGTGAAAGGGACAGTTCAGGAAGTCAGACAGACCAAAACACATGCGCTAAACCAGCTGTCCTTAGGGGAAAAGCATGGTCTAGACCGTTATACTCTTAGATAATCTAGTTCAGATAATCAAATTGCCCCGGAAATGGTCACCTCTCCCTTTTCATTTTGGTTCTTGGAAGTCACAGCTCTGACTTTATTCCTTATTCTTTCTTGGTGATGGCGACATCTAAGAACAGGCATCCAAATTAAAGAGGGTGTTGCTCACTTATGTCAGTGGAGATACAAGAGTCTCATCTCCAGTGATTGCCCAATAGGTCTTGAATGCTACAGGAAGGATTAAGCAAATTATGTAACATGATTCCATCAGCTGAATGCCTTGCTTTCATCATCCTGCAGTTAAATCTTTGCAGCGTGCGTTGTGACCCCAGACTACAAGTCGGCGTAAAAAGCTTCCGCTTTTGTGTATAGTGTTTTTCCACAGTTGAAAAAAATTCCTTTAAGGCACACACATTCCTTTAATAGCCATAGGCTATTGACGTTTTTAATAAAAACGAGACTGTGCTTAAAGCATAAAATCTAAATAATGGAAATAGTTATGCTAATAACAACGGCTAACAGTCCTGAGGGCTTACAACTCAGTAGGTACCAGGAATGATATAAAAGCTGTCAACAAACAGTGTGGCAGGGCACTGACCAGTCGGAACTGACATGGGTCTTAACCCTGCAATAGGATAGCTGAGGTCTGTTGCCATGCAGGACACTGATCTTGTAGTTGCTGGGTCCTGAGGAGGTGAGACCGGCTGGGACCTGGGACCCTTTGCTGCAGTGCTGCAGTGCTTGCACCTGGACACACCTCTCTTCAAGCAACAAAATTCAAAGAAACGATATGGGACTAAAAATAACTGCATGCAAGCGCAGTTGGGGCAAATTCTGGACAAAAGATTCAAAGAGACCAAAAAAACCCAATTGCCACTTTTGAAGATCCTGAAGCGAAAGCAGGGTACCGCGCATGCCCCCGGCACACACCACCACCTAAGCGGTGGGCAAAACACCTACCAGTGTAGGTGATCACCCCTCCAGCCGACCCCTGGCCACACCCCAACCCTCACCCCATATAAGGAACAAGCTCTCCTCCCCCGGCTTGGGGAGCCAGCAAGCAAGGGAATTGTTATTTGTTCTTGCTCCCCACTGCTGCAGGGGCCCCAATAAAGCCTTGCCTGAAATTCTTGTCTGGCCTCTGATCAATTTCTATTGACTAAGGAGGCCACGAACCCTGGTCCATAACAGAAGTATGAGGAATCTAGGGGGAAGGTGTCTGTGTTTGGGGACATGTGCTCAGGGAAGCTATTTCCTAACTGGTAAGGAAGTTATCCACATCTGAATAATGTGTACAGATGTACCAGGTACACTGGCTGAATATCAGAACTGCCAGGCCCTGTGCTATAGCCCCTCTTCCCACCACAAGCCTGTAAGGGAAGATCCGGCACTTATATCCCTTTTACAGATAAGGAAATGAAAACTACAGAGTTTAAAGATTTTGCCCAAGAGCACACAGTCAGTACAAGGAAAAAACCAATTTGGAAATAACTAATTTAAAAAAAAATTAATAGATTTTTTGCAGGGGAGCAGTTTTAGTTTGACAGAAAAATTGTGCGAAGGGTAGAGAGTTCCCATGTACCCCCTCACCGGCCCACCTTCAGTTTCTCCCATTATCAACATCTTGCACTAGTGCAGTACATTTGTCATATTTGATGAGCTGATATTGATACATTATTATTAACTAAAGTCCATAGTTTGCATTAGAGTTCACTCTTTGTGTTGTACATTCTATGAGTTTTGACAAATGTAGAAGGATGTGTACCCAACACTAAAATAGCACACAGCATGGTTTCACTGCAGTAAAAATCCTCTGTGCCCCTCCTATTCAGCCCTCCCTCCTTCCCCCAACCCCTGGCAACCACTGATCTTTTTACTATCTCCATAAGTTTGCCTTTCCCAGAATGTCATATAGCTCAATTATACCGTATGTAACCTTTCCAGATTGGCTTCTTTTGCTTAACAATATGCATTTACGTTTCCTCTATGTCTTTCTGTGGCTTGATAGCTCATTTCTTTTCATCACTGAATAATATTCCTTTGCCTGGGTGTACCACCATTTATTTGTCTGTCGAAGGACATCTTAGTAGTTTCCAAGTTTTGGCAATTATGAACAAAGCTGTCACATACATTCCTGTGCAGGTTTTTGTGTGGACATAACTTCTCAATTCATTTGGCTAAATACTAAGGAGCACGACTGCTGTATCATATGGTAAGAGTGTGTTTAGTTTTGCAAACCTGCCAAACTGTCTTACAAAGTGGCTGTACCATTTTATACCCCCATCAGCAAGTAATGAGAAAGAACTAATTTTTCACATACGGTTTTATAAATTTACAAAGCACTTTTAACTCTATGAACTGAACCTGGATCACAGAAAGACATATTTCTTCAAAAATAAAGCCACATTATCTCTTTGGTATGCTATGGACTTTTCTGTGTAATTATTACTGCCAAATAAAGGCTACTACTTACTCAGAACCTATTTGGTGAATGACGTTCCTTCCTTTATGTCTTATTTAACCTTCATAACAAATCCTGAAAGGTAGGGATTGTCATTTATTGAAAAGGAAACTGCGACTCAGAGAAGTCAAGTATACCGCTCAAGATGACAAGGGAATTCAAACCCAGGGCTGCCTGTCACCATGTCCTGGGTTCCTTATACTCTATAGCATTACACCCCTTCACTGTAAATTGGCAGGAAAGATTGTGAAAGACTTGGAAGGGAGAAAAAAAGAAAAAGAATTGCTGAATGTCCTGTTCAGTGCATCTTTCTGAGGTATCTTCCCCTTTCCTTGTCTCAGAGCTATTTTACAACTCTGTAAATTGTAGAAAACTAGAAATAATGAAAATGATTTTTCTCCACACTTGCAGATCAGTTGTGTCTGGTGGAGAGCAATTTTTTTTTTTTTTTTTTGGCTGCTTTGGGTCTTTGACGCTGAGCATAGGCTCAGCAGCCGTGGTGCACTGGCCCAGTTGCTCTGGGGCACGTGGGATCCTCACGGACCAGGGCTCGAACATGTGTCCCCTGCAAAGGCAGACGGACCTCCAACCACTGCGCCACCAGGGAAGCCCTGGTGGAATGAAATTGACAATCAATTGCCCTGTGGATAGACTGCTTTTTGTATCTATTTGTAAATTCACTTCAGCATTCCTTATCTGCCTCTATACGTGTGTATTAATTTGAATTCTCCTTGGAACTGAAATACCTTACTGGTTCAGTGATTAATGAGTTCAATTCCTTGACATGTGTTTATTTTATATAGGTATGACACTCATGATTTTACCCTTAAAAAATTCTTTTAACAGAATGTATTTTGTGTATCAATATAATCAGAAACAATGTCAGTGTTATTTCATTATTATGTTTCCTTTTGCATAATTTAGGTGCATTAGCATATCGAGACATGTGAAAATTCTGGACTTTCCCTAAACCCACCTGACTGACTGGCTACCTTTTGAGATTGATGTTGACATGGTCCTTCCCTCAGTTCTTTCTCCAATGCTACCACTGCATCATCTCTTATTTCCTTCTGAAACCGTGTTTCTCTTTTTCTGCACAATTAAGATTTTCTGCTTCCTGTTTCTATAGAAACAAGGGAGTATTGGAAGGGGACTCTCCAATAGTAGTTAATCAAGAAGAATCTTAGAATTAAATTTGCCTGCAATACTTCACACACCTCACTGTATGACAGATGATTATGTGTCTTGTGGCTTATTCGGGATGCTAGTTTCCCCTTCTGCCAGCCTTGGGCTCATTAGCCATTCCTAGTTTTATCCTATTCTGAGCAGGCAGGGGACACTTTAGAAATATGTCTTTTTCTGGATAAGAAGTACTGTCAAAATACTTTTGGTAGAAGAGAAACTTGAAATTATTGATTATAGTTTTGAGAATAATGACATTTTAGAGAAAACAAGATCTTAGGCATAAACTATCCAATCCCTTCATTTGACAGATGTGGAAACTGAATTCTAGAGAAATTAAATGACTTGGCCACAGTCACACAGCTGACTGGCTAGAAAGAGGGCTGCACCCTCATTTCCAGTTCAGTTCTCTTTCCAGGACATACAGCATTTCAATGACCTTGGCCTTCAAGAACTCAGGTTAGCTCGGTAGCTAATAATTATAGCAGGCATTATTTTCCCAAACTTCTCTGATTTTATGAAATCATGCAGTTTATAAAAGCTTATTGTTTTACGTACTTGAAGGAAAAATCAAGGGCAAGGTCAGTGGGAGCAAATTTGCATTTAAATGACAACTTGCAAAAATAAATTTGAAGTTAATAGCAGATTTTCGCGGTTGTTCTCACTCACAGGACCAGATCGTGTGACTGTCACACATTGCACCTCCCTCCATGTATGCAGGCCCTCTGGATTTTTCCTGGGCTTGCTGAAGTTAGGCAAGGTCGGCCAACGGCTGCTGACCACGTATTTGTTTGCCTACTGAATTCAACAGCTCAAGAAAGCAGTCCATTATTAAGAACCCTGCATTTAACACATCTCATTTGCATTCCAATTAGTTTTTTAGTTGACAAGGAAGTTTGAGGGGGGGTAAGTGAATAAAAGCCTGGCTTTATTTTTAGAAAACCTTAAGCCTAGAGGATCCCTTGGACCTTCAAGAATGATAAAGAGAAACAGGTATTGCTTAACGCAGCCATCTGGACCTCAATGGTCCTGTTTACAGGAAGAGGCACATAAAACTAGAAACAGCCAATGGAGGACAGCATAACCTAGTCAGTACCAAGGACCTGAAAGATGTGTGCTTCTCCCTTATCCGATCATGAGGCTACCATCCACTCTCTGGCAGACGGTCACCTTTCAGTTCCCCCATTCCCACTCCCCAGTTTACACATAGAACTGCCAACCACACAAGGAAGCCAACACGCTCGCCAGTTTCCCATCTGCTGAAGCATGAAGACAAAGTACCTGCTTCCGTTGCAGATACCTAGTATGTTTTTTTAACATCAGGCTTGGAAAGTGTGTTTCCTCTCAGTCATAATTCACTGTGTGATCTGAGTAATCTGGAAACCCTTGGGGACGGTGTTGGGTGTTTACTGTAGTATCAACTGAACTCAATAATAAAGCCCTTGCCTCCTGATTTTTAACCTTGCAGGGGTAATGGGCTGTTTAGTGAGATAATCTCTGTGCCTACGAGGGAAACAGCTGTAGGTAAATGGAAGGTGATGGATGACTTAAAGGGAACTCAAACACATTTATGCCATTTACCACCAACTCAGCCCAGCGTGGGAGGAACTTCCGTTGTGTGTGTCCTAGTTGCAGACTCATGCCACAGAGATGTCTTGTGTCAACGGGGAGTGAGCCTCACACTGGGAAGCCATACTGTTCATGAGGGCAGGTCTGTTCCCCAACCCATAGGTGGGTGCCCATATCCTGCTGCTGGCATATGGTGCCCCATCATTAGCTAGATGTCAGCTACTCTGGAAAGGGCCTGAGGATAATCCAACCTGGGCTGTGGAAGGCAATTAGGACTGGCTGCGTGGGGATCAAACCAGTGTGTGGCTGGGGAAACCTGAACAGGAGTTGAAAGTGTTAAAGACGGGGGCCCTTGGTCAGCAGGGGAGAATCTTCAGCATGAGTGTCACCCCGACTCTCCCCTCCTCTCCTTCCGTGTTGGAAGACAGTTCCAAGGTCGCACAATTCTCTCTGTGCCCAAAGGAAATGTCAGGGGTTCAGGACCAGAAAAACTTGCTGCACCTAAAAGGTAGAATCTTTTTTGAGATTGTATCGTGGAACACATTACTTCTCTTGAGATTTTTTCTTTTTTAATTAATTAATTAATTTTTGGCTGCGTTGGGTCTTCCTTGCTGCGCGCAGGCTTTCTCTAGTTGCGGCGAGCGGGGGCTACTCTTCGGTGTGCTGGCCTTTCACTGCGATGGCTTATTCTGCTGTGGAGCATGGGCTCTAGGTGCGCGGGCTTCAGTAGTTGGGGAACGGGGGCTCAGTAGTTGTGGCTCACAGGCTCTAGAGCGCAGGCTCAGTAGTTGTGGCGCACGGGCTTAGTTGCTCTGCAGCATGTGGGATCTTCCCGGACCAGGGCTTGAACCCCTTGTCCGCTGCATTGGCAGGCAGATTCTTAACCACTGCGCCACCAGGGAAGCCCTGAGATTTTTTTCAATAAAGAAGGTTTGTTCAGAGTCAGAGTTGACTAGATGTTGCTTGACCTGCCCTAGAGGATTCAGAGAGCCTCTAATACCTTTGAAATTGTATACAAAACAGTATTATAGGATTTAATACTCATTTTTCTGGGAAGAGGGTATATAAATATATATATATATATATATATATATATCTTGTCAAAGAATCTCAAAAGATCTGTGACTCCAAAATATTTTGTAGCCACTGCTGTAGAGTTCAGAGGAGCCCAGCCTTTCTGATCATGGCAGAAAGAATCCTGAAAGGTCACTGCATGACGTGGATATGAGGTAACTCATGGCCTGTGCTTTGCCTGGTCCCTGGGTACCCCTCCATCACCCTTTAGCTGGCCCAGGGCACACTGCCTGTTCTGTTCCAGAGACAAGTAGCTAGACCATCTCAGGTCCCTCCAACCATATCCCAACACAGTCCTTGCCCAGCAACAGCCCTGTGAGCTAGCACCCTCGATAATATACCTTTAATAAGGTCACACTCAGGCAGAAGGCAAATGAACCATAATGATGGAAGGACAGGAGCAGATGTCCCAACAGGGCAGGTTGTGGCATAGTCAGAAACTTCCGGTGTTATGGGGGACAAGGAAAACACAATGGCCAGGACATGGAGACCTGAGTCCACATTCTGCACTGGCCAGTGCACAGCATTGGGCATTTCACCCTCATGTATTTATTTCAGTTTCCCAATCTGTAGAATGGGGAAGTTGGACTAGATTCCTGAGGCCTCCCTAGCCGAGGACATGACAGGCTGTGGACAAACTTGGTGACGTGGCCCTGTCTGCAGAGAGGTATTGGCAGAGGAACTGGTCTTCTATTAGGAGCTGGTTTATTCTTCTAACTTAAACACCAAGCTATATGTTTTAAGACATGTTGGATTTTGCAGTCTGTAGAAGGATTATAAACAAATACGTACATCCAAGAGCAAACACATCACTTGTGTGAAGCACCACGATGTCGGTGATGGGTTATGGGTTAGTTAGGGCCGAAAGCCAAAGACTGAATATTTCTGATTATGATGGGGTGCCTACTCTGTGGTTTCTGATTTGGAAATATTGTTCGTAAATCTCCCTTCCCACCTCCAATCTCTAGTTCTGTTCGTAGCGGATCATATATATTTCCATTCTAGACTCTTCAGCGTACAATCCTTAAGGTGTCTGAATCGATACTTTGGCATATTAGTCGTACTCAGGTCTCCTGACTTTTTCACTCCAGGCTCAGAGGGGTCCTCTGAGTCCTCTAACCTCTCCTGGATTCCATCCTTCTCATCTCTGTCCCTGTTCCTGGATGTCACATCTCCAATCGTCCGTTCCACCCTCATCCCGCTTCCTCCTCCGGGTGTTTCAATCTTGCCTTCCTTGCAGGCTTGTCCTTCTCCTCCCGGATCTTCTCAGATCTTCCTTATCTTAAACATCAAACAAGTTTCTCTGCTCTATTTGTCTTTTCAGTCAGTTTTAAATCTATTTCCTTCTCCCAACCCACAAATCCTCGGAGTAAATAGCTTATACCTACTATTTCTATTTCCATCTTCTTGCCTCTGCAGTCTGGATGTTCATAAACTGCCCTGGAACTGTTCTCTCCAAGCAGGGCTTTCCATGCTCTCCTTCCCTCTGCCCCTGGTTTTTGATATAAATGCAGGGTAGAGACAGCATGTCCCTCCGTCACCTTCCAGGGTCCAGCACTGACCATGACTTTCCTTGCAATACAAGCCCTCCTTGTCTCACCTCCTATCACTGTGGCAATATTCTGGCTCGCTTCTTCACTTCTAATTCGCCCCGTAGAGCACTGTATCACTTACATCTTCCTCAGGACTCACCGACAGTTCCCCAGGGACTATTGATCCAAGCTCCATCTCTTCAATGGGTATTTTTAAAATGTAATTAGTTAACTGCTTACAAAAGAGCTACAGATGCACAAGTGAAACATTTAAACTGAACAAAAAGGTACCAGAGAAAGAAAATCCCTCTTTCCTCCCATTCTCCCTGTTTTTTCTCCCAGGAGCAATCAGCCGTGAGCAGTTCCTTATACATCCTTGCCCATCCTCGCAGAGATATTTTGTGCATGCAGTTCTTCCTGATCGGTCTACAGTTCACCACCGTGCCTGGGGCCCCGTCTTGAATCCAGCCATTTGGGCTGTGGGCCTGTTTGCCTACTGGCCATTTCTCCCAGAGCTGGGCTCTACCATACATATTCCACATCATAGCCTGAGGTTTGCTTCAGGCTGTGCAGCCTGAGACTAATTCTTGCTCTCACTAGATGGCTGGGGACTTCTGGTGGCTGGGAGGGACCCGCAGACAACATGCCCCCTGTGGCTACTGTGAGGGTTTCCAGCACTGTTCACCCTCCTTGGAGTGAAGCTCCTTTCTGGTCAGTGGTCCAGTCTGAATACCACTAATCCTGACTTTGCTCTTTCTGCACCAACCAGAAATTGAAGGAAGTTCTAACTGGTTTGCTTCTGAAACACGGTGGGTTGTGCTCCCTCTTGACCTGGTTGCCGGGAGATGGGCCTGTGATGACAGCGTTCCTTTGTTTCTGCATTATCGCTTCATCATGTGGCCTTATTACCGAGTCCAGGTCTGAGCCCTCTTCAAATGATGCACCAGAATGATCTGAGATATAAATCAAGGTTGTGCATGTCTACTGGGTACCCTGTGATAGCATCTGGGTGTAGAAAGCTGGATGTCCTTATAGCCAGAGTTCAGTTCCGTCTAAATCCGGGGAGAAGAGTCCCTCTGGGAGCCACCCTCTAGTTCTGTGTCTGATGAGGCAGTAATGACAGCCTTGGGTTTGGAAAATACCCCCGTAATGACATCAAGAGTATTAAAGCTGCCTTGAGAGAACATAAATTACTGTTTTCGTTACATGCAAAGTAACTTAAGAATAAATGGGAAGACTTTTTTGTTCTTTTGAAGTCCATCTAATGCACAACAGACGTGGAATGGTATTTACTGAGGAGGTACTGCCTAAGTGACACTTGGCCTATTTAAAATATTGATTTGGAGATAAATTCTGATCTGTTATATACTATAGTTATGCTATATCTGTGTGTTATATATTACGTATGTTACACATATGTTAACATATATAACATGAGTATATGTTATATATGCTAATGTTATCTATCTATATGTATATAATGTACCTCAGTATGTGGTCCAAGGATAACAGTCTTGCAAGAAGAGATTTATTGGTAAAATATATAAGAGAAAAGCTTGATGTATACCCTCCCTCTCTCTTGCATATTCACAGTGCACTTTAGCATATCAAAGGTTCTGAGAGGTTCCTGAGTAAAATAACTTCTAAACTTTTTTATTAACCCAAACTTATTTGGCGATGAAACCCTTTATGCACAATGTCTATTAACAGCCTAAAAACTAAGGTTCAGAGGGACACATCCTGGATAGTACTGCTTCAGTTTCTCCATGCAAGTTAAGCCATTTATTTGTAAACGAACAATTGGTTCCCTTAAATATTTCATGTATCCATTACGTTACAGACCCATAACATGCATTATGTTATAAACTAATAACATAATATAATGAATAGGTGAATTATTAAGGGAAGCTAATCACAGAAAAGTTATTATCTATTATTATCTATGATCTAATATTTATATTCACATCTTTAAAAAGCCAGTTACTTACAAATACATTTCTTGGGCTTCCCTGGTGGCGCAGTGGTTGAGAGTCTGCCTGCCGATGCAGGGGACATGGGTTCGTGCCCCGGTCCGGGAAGATCCCACATGCCGCGGAGCGGCTGGGCCCGTGAGCCATGGCCGCTGAGCCTGCGCATCCGGAGCCTGTGCTCCGCAACGGGAGAGGCCACAACAGTGAGAGGCCCACATACCGCAAAAACAAAAACAAAAACAAAATACATTTCTTTATAAGTTGCAGTCCAGTTAGCTGGGGTCCTTCCGTCCTTACTTTCCAGTGACCTTTTCCCTTGTATCCTCTTAAGAAACTTCTGGCAGGAACCAGACGGTCAGCTTTTGGTCACTGATATTTTTTTCCTTAAGGAGATATCAACCTCATAAAGCCAAAGAAATTCTTTTTGTTATAATCAGTTTCTCACCTGAGTGGTCCAAACTATATTTTCCTCATAGTTTCTTGCCTCATAGTTTCAAATGCTATTATGTCTCATAAGTGCTGGTCAGCATGTTGTCTTTCTGCTACACAATTGGTTATAATGTCAAATATATGTATGTTAAAAATTGTATATATATATATAATTTTAAAAATATTGTTTAAAAATAATAAAAATCACACAAAATTGGCGTTTTATCCTAAGCCCAAGTAAACTTCTGAAATAGAACACAGATTAAAGCCTATAAAATCCACTAATTCATGGACAGCTCCTCTCTTGTCATTCAGAGAATGGTTCTAGAAGACAGCTTCTTTGTGACTGTTGTCTTGATGGCCCAGAGTTTGTGGTTTCTTTATTGAATAGGAGCAGTAGTGGAAAGGACGACGTATATAAAGTCTCCCTGGTCTAGAGCTAGAGCTCTGCTTTGTCTCTGAGAGAACAGGCAGAAAGAGCAGGGCAGGGCCTGGCCACAGGGGAGGAGCTTCTGGTGCTTTTCTCGGTGAGAAGTAAAAATGAGCCCCTGTAAGGAGGTTGAGGATTTTTGCTGGGAGGTTGGAGTGGAGAGGGCAAAAAAGCTGGATCTGGACAATAGCCAGCTATGAAATAGTTTTTAAAAGGGAGGCAATATTTTCTTTTCAGACTTATGATAAATTCTGGAATGAGAATGCTTAGAAAACAGATAGGGGTGGCGACCCAAAGAAACGTTACACTCTCAGAAAGATACTAGGTTTTACATTAAATTACAGTTGGTGCGAGCACAGCTTGAGAAAAAGCTTGAGGGCAGGTAGCTGGAGTTTAGTACGACTAACTCTCTTTTAAGAAAACCAAGAATCTAAGCAAGTGGTTCGTAGGCTTTTTGATTTCACAGATAAGTGACATTTAAAAAAAACTTCTTGGGAAGCTGACTCTAGTAGCCCGCTTTTTTTTTTTTTTTCCAAATAAGGGTAGACTAATTTGGCTAGAATTTATTATTACCATTGTTTTATTTTTTTCCACTAGGAAAAAAAATAGGAAAGCACGGTCTCACATTTACATACATAGTGCAACATTTATATACAATTCTTAAAATTGATTGCGTTCAGCTTTAATGAAAAACTTGGGATATTATTCTAATCTTTCCATTTTGCCAGGTTTGCTTTGTCAGATTAGTGTTTTGGAATGCTAGAAAAAAATCTAAACATGCCCAATACAGTATTATTAACTATCTTCAGAGAAATTCACATTGGTGTTATTAGTTGCCTTACAATATACAGATAACTCAGACAACATTATTTATTGACTCTTCTAGGAAAAAAAGGACGGAGCTCGGCATCTGATGTACTTAAAAGCTAATGAATACAAACTACGTACCCCAATCATTTACAGATACATATTTACTGATAAATATTTACAGATACAGTACAAAGAGAAAACTTTAGTACTGAGAGAGTGTGGAGAGAGTAAAAAGGGTGGTGTTAGTCAGGGAATATTCTTTCTCCTTTTTTAGGAAAGAGGAAACCAAAGCTGAGAGGTTGGAATGTATCAAGGTAAAAGATATAAATAAGCCCTGATTCTTCCTGCCTTTGGGGTCAAATGCCTGTTGTTAATTGCCTATGGTTTTGGAGTGCTTTTGCTTAAATTTTCAGGAGAGTTGGTAGACGCACTTATCCACCCTGTGGCTGGAGGGGGCAGTCAGGACCATGAAAGACACACCTGCCTCAGCATATATCCAGAGAAAACTCCAGTTAGAAAAGATACACACACCCCAAAGTTCATAGCAGCACTATTTACAATAGCCAAGACACGCAAGCAACCTAAGAGTTCATCGATAGATGAATGGATAAAGATGACGTGGTATATATATACAATGGAATATTACTCAGCCATAAAAAAAGAATGAAATAATGCCATTTGCAGCAACATGGATGGACCTAGAGATTATCATATTAAGTGAAGTAAGTCAGACAGAGGAAGACAAATATCACATGATATCACTTATAGGTGGAATCTAAAACAATGATACAAATGAACTTATGTACAAAACAGAAATAGACGCACAGACATAAAAACCAAACTTATGGTTACCAAAGGGGAAAGTGGGGGGTCGGGGGGAGGGATAAATTAGGAGTTTGGGATTAACATATACACACTACTATCTACAAGGACCTACTGTATAGCACAGAGAACTATATTCAATATCTTGTAATAACCTACAATGGAAAAGGATCTGAAAAAGAATATATATATGTATATATACATATATATATAACTGAATCACTTTGCTGTACATCTGAAACTAGCACAACATTGTAAATCTAACTATACTTCAATTAAAAAAAAAAAGACACACCTGGCTGACCATGCCCACTTCTTGAGCAAATGTTTTGATCACTCTCCAAAAGATAATTCCCAGTGATTTTCTGAGAAGGTGATATGGGCTGAATAGCCCTGCTCAAATCTATATGCTATTCTTAATAAGTTTGATTCTTCTTTTTTTTTTTTTTGTGGTACGCGGGCCTCTCACTGTTGTGGCCTCTCCTGCTGTGGAGCACAGGCTCTGGACACGCAGGCTCAGCTGCACATGGCTCACGGGCTTAGCCGCTCCGCGGCACGTGGGATCTTCCCGGACCAGGGCACGAACCCGTGTCCCCTGCATCAGCAGGCAGACTCTCAACCACTGTGCCACCAGGGAAGCCCATAAGTTTGATTCTTATAAGCCTGTCCACAACTCCATTTTCAGGTGAGAACAAAGGAGCTGGGTCTTAAATGTGGAAGGCTCTATGTGACCTGATATGTTTTCTGAGCACAAGAATTAAAAAAAGATAGGTTCTAAAATGTTTTGATTTATTGATGAAACTGATCAAGTTTCTCCTAATAGCCAATATTTTAAGCAGGAAATATTTCCATTTCCCCCATGTTCTCAATCATTTGAATTCTGTTAACTTTGAATGATTGGAAGGTACTAAAGACAAAGCATGGAAAGAATCTGCTGCCATCATCCAAATAGTTTGTAAAAGATTATTTGTGGACCATCCAAAAATGAGGCTATACAGGAAAACAGGGGGGAATAAAGACTAAAATGTGGTAAATTAAATATATTAATCAGAACCCTTTGCTGCATTGACAGAAAACCAAATAAAATTGACTTAGGCAAACAGCAGAATGTATTATCAATACACTACTAGCTATCTCATAGAAACTAAAGATGTGAATTAGGAACAGTCAGAATCTAGGGTTTGGACACAATCAGGACCCTCGGATCCTCTGGGTGTTCCGTCCTATGGTCAGAAGGCCACTTCTGGAATAACCAAGATGGTTAGCTGGGTCGATGTAATAACACAGCTGTTATCAGAGGACTATGTGTAGGGTGTGGGGAGAGTGAAACAGGAAGACGGTTCTGTTTTAGAAGAAATTGAACAAAGCAGAAACGTCCACCTTCTTAAAAAAATAGTGAAGAAACAAGACAGCAAGAGAAAACGGCTTGTCAAGTTTCTTGAATATTTATGAATAACCAAGATCACTTTCAAGGGTAAAGTACTCTCCCCCATTTGAAGGAAAAATTCCTTCATTCAAGGACATCATTTGTAAGATGCATCAACAAATGGCAGCCTGTAAAACACCTGGTCTATTGTGCAATGCTTAATTACTAATCTTCATTGTGCACTCATTATATGCAAAGTACTCTTGGATTCTGGGATATGGGGAAGAAGTTGCAAAGATGAATAAGTTCCTCCCTCAAGGAGTTTACATTTTAGTAATCTGGAGAAAATAAAACAAGCTATAATAACAAGGTCAACCTAACATAAGAACAGATTACTACAAAGCAAATCCTGAACTTATATCCCATCTTTTCCTCTAAAAAAGAGTTTGTGGTCCTAAAAGAATTATGCTCTATATGATGCAACACCACAATTCACGGTCTGAATTACATTTGCAAGTCGCCAGAAGATGTCCTCAACCATACCCTGCATACTGATCACACAGACTACCACCTGGTTTTAGCTGAAGACTTTCAAATGAAAATTTTTTCTGTGTTTCTCTGTTTCTCACTGGCTTTTTGGGAAAACACCAGTGAGGAAAGGGAATGGTAGGTTATTTTTTATAAGTACACTTTCACTTTCATCATCATCATTATCATCATTATTATTTTCAAGCCTGGCTTTTAAAAGTCTGGGAGGCAGAGGAGAAAAAGTTGATGAGGGAAGAGGTTTTCGGGGAGGCTACCAGCAGGTGACGCTTGTCTCCTCCTCCGAGGTTACAATGTTGGACTCATCCTAGAATCCTGGAGGACTCAAGGGCTACGTACTATGCACGCAGTCAATGCAAGTGACATAGATCACGCGGTACTTTAGATCCAGCCTGGTGCTCAGGCCACCACGTTTTTGCATCACTACTTAAAAAACCGCCTCCTCTACTCCAAGGGTTGAATTATTTTCGTACTGACCCGCATCCTCACTTCCCCTAGCTAAGTTGCTCACAGGGACGCTGCTCAAGCCTTGGGTATAGAGCAAAAATAAAGGCCCTAGAGAGTTGGAGCCAAAACTTCGGAAAGCAGTGGGACTTTATTAATCTTCCAGCTGGTCTGCTCTTAGGTTGTCAGATGTTCTGTCTCCGCTGGTGTGCCAGCGTTGGTCTGGGCAGAACATGAATTCGCTTGCAGGCGGACACATCAGCTCCCATGCCCCACAGGGGCTAGAAGAAGCGCACGAGGATACCTTGACGGTACCTGTGCGCAGGCTCCAGCTGTGACTGAGTTATTGGCTAGTTGGGGTCACTGACTTTCTGACCTTTCCAGCCCCACCCAGTTCTGGGCTCAGCGAGCCACAGCCAGCCCCTCTTTCTTCCTCATAGGACAATGGGTTCTGTCCACCATAAAAACGACCTGCGTTTTGAAAAGTCCTTCCTTTCCGTGTCTGTAGTTTTCTGCCATCGCTCAGAAAACCCTCTGCCTTACTCCTATTTGTTTGCAGCGAGGTGCGGCCCGGGAGGGCGTTTACAGGAAGGAGGGCAACCCTAGAGTCTGAAGGCTCCGCCTCTGACTGCATGGGTGAACTCAGACAAGTTTCTTTATTTTCTTTTTTTTTTGCGGTACGTGGGCCTTTCACTGTTGTGGCCTCTCCCGTTGCGGAGCACAGGCTCCGGACGCGCAGGCTCAGCGGCCATGGCTCACGGGCCCAGCTGCTCCGCGGCATGTGGGATCTTCCCAGACCCGGGCACGAACCCGTGTCCCCTGCATCGGCAGGCGGACTCTCAACCACTGCGCCACCAGGGAAGCCCTCAAACGAGTTTCTTAACTTCCTCTGTGGCCTGGGGGAAACAATTTTTCCGCTCACGGGGTTCCTGGATTAATGAGGTCACGAATACAGACCACTTGGACCAGAGAATGGCTCATCGTAGGTGCCCAAATGCCAGGGGTCGTCTGTTGGCCTGACCCCACAGTGAAAAACTGCCTCTCGGGGAACTCTGGGTCAAATAACCAGAATAATTTGCAAAATTGAGATAACCTCTCACCTCCCCGTGATCTCACGGCATCCAGCCCCCCACGTCCCCGGATAGCGGGGCCGAGCAGCAGGGCCACCGCAGCGGGCGGCGGAGGAAGGCGCGGGGCTAGACTGACGGCTCTCGGGTAGGAGGAGGAGAGAGCAGGCGGCGGAGGAGGGGAGAGCCGCCTAGAGGAGGGAGCAGAGGCGGGAGGAGACACATGCGCGCTGCCTGCCGCCGCCGCCGCCGCCGCAGTCCTCAGCTTGCCAGGGACAGGAAAGCTTCGAGACCGAGCTGCCGCTGCCGCCTCCCCTTCTCACCCCCCCCCATTCCGCGTGCCTCCCACACCCTCCTCCCCTTCTTCCAGCATCTCTCGGTGGAGCACTGCAGGGACTCGGCCCGGGCTGCCGTCTCCCCGACCCGGGGGAAAGCTGTGACCCCCCCCCGCAGGAGCGGCAGGGCGGGGTGGGGGGCCCGGGAGAAGATGGCGACGCCGGGAAGCGAACCCCAACCTTTCGTCCCTGCCCTGTCAGTGGCTACTCTGCACCCCCATCATCATCCCCCCCACCACCACCATCAGCACCACGGAGGAGCCGGAGGCAGCGGCGGGGCCGGAGGAGGCGGCGGCGGCGGCGGCGGCGGCGGCTTCAACCTGCCCTTGAACCGGGGGCTGGAGCGCGCGTTGGAGGAAGCGGCCAACTCCGGGGGGTTGAACCTCAGTGCTAGGAAACTGAAGGAATTTCCCAGGACGGCGGCCCCCGCGCACGACCTCTCGGACACGGTGCAGGCAGGTGAGAGAGGGCCGAGGGCGGGCAGTGGGCGTGGGTGGCTGGCTGTCGTCCCTTCCCCGACGCGGTAGCCAGTCTGAGATCTGGCCTTGCTGAGGGACCAGCGGCCCGTGCTCTCCCGAGGAAGGGACCCGCGTGGGCGCTGAGGCGCCGGGAGAGCCGGGCTGCTCCGGGACGCTCGGCCCGCTAGCGTGTGGGAGCGCGTGGGTCTCCGGCTCCCCACCCGCGGCGGCCGTGTGGGGGAAGTGGCCTCCGGGCTGGGACTTGCGGGCGCGCCCGGTGCGCGCAGTGAAAGTGGGAGGTTTCAGGCGGCCGCGGCCGTTTTCTGGGCCCCGCGTAGAGGCTGGGAACCCGGCCGCGGTGTCTGCGCCTCCGCTTTGCGTCGAGGCGTCGCCCGTCCTGGTGAGGAAACCCAGACAAAGGTGGCGCGCCCTCCGCCGACCCGAGGGCATCGGCGCGGTGCCGCGAGGCCCGCGCGGCGACATCACTGAGCGCTCCAGCAACTTGGTGCCGACTGCGAGGAGGTGCCGAGGCTTCTCCTTCCTGCGCCTGTGCGAGGAAGGAGCGGCCGCTGAATCGCCGCGAAACCGAATCGCCGCCACTTTGCTGGGGGGGGGGGGGGTCGGCTCCCCGGTTCTTTGCCTCTAGCTAACCGCCCACGCGGTTTGGTTCCTGCCACCGAGGCTACCTAGTTCTCAGTAACCCGAAATTTGCGGGGGCCCTGGAAAGAGACGGCATGGCATATTAAAAAAAAGAAGAATAATTAAAGTGAGCCGGTTTTCCTTCGTGAGCCCGACAAGTTGCAACTCGCGTCAGTGAGCATACAGCCTTTTCAAGTTATGTCATGTGTTGACATATTTCTGAGAGGTCTGCTTTCTCTTTGGTAGTTGGAGTTACTGGAGTGGGATCTATAAACAGGAAGGAGGCTGCTGGAATGCGATTCAGGCCTTGGGATCCCTACAGAACTGACTCGGTTCCCGACCGTCCGGTTTCAGCTCCTTGGGGGAGGGTTTGTATCTTGGCAAGCGCCCAGCATTTCCCAGAGCAGTGGGTGCTCCGTTTTGGAACCACCGCCCAGACCTCGTGGCTGTCATCACATCAAGGGCCGAGTGTCAAACCCCTAGGATCCTGGACGGCATGACTGTCAGCTCCAGATCTCCCAGTTTCCTCTCCTGCGGGAAGAGGGGTTCGGGCGAGGGGGCAGACAGTTGCCTTTTGGAGCTAGGTTTCCAATGCTCCCCTCCTTTAATTCAGCAAACTTTTATTGAGTCCTAACGAATATTTAGCCAGAGTTCTGAGTTCACTGGAGGCAAAAAGGGCTCTTAAGGGTCATTAAACTTTGTAATTTGGATTCAGGGATAGTCAGAAATGGGCATGAAGGAGGGAATTTCCAGAGTCGAGCTGTCAACAGCTGGGGAGTCTCTTGATAGGACTTCTTAGTTGCATTTTCTCAAGTGGAAGTTATTCCAAGAATTGCCTGAATCATTAACTTAAAAAAAAAAGTCCGTTGTTAAGTTCGACTTCCCTTTTGCTGTAGAGTGTACAGTGAGCTGTGGAAGGATTGGATATGACTGCAGAAAATGGAGCTGGCATGACCAATAATAATATGTGTTTGTCGTCCAGGATGGGGGCATTGAAAGTTGTTCCTCTAATTCAGTTATGCTGACGTTTATTTCAAGATGGGTGAACTGCTCTGTTGGCATTTCTTTGAGAAGACCCGTGCTTTTTAAAAAATAATTAATTCATTCATTTTTTTGGCTGCCTTGGGTCTTCGTTGCTGTCTGGGCTTTCTCTAGTTGTGGTGAGTATCATTGCAGCGCGCGGGCTTTTCTTTTGTTGCAGAGCACTGGCTCTAGGGCCGCGGGCTTCAGTAGTTGTGGCTCAGGGGCTTAGTTGCTCCAGGGTATGTGGAATCTTCCCTGACCAGGGCTCGAACCCGTGTCCCCTGCATTGGCAGGCGGATTCACAACCACTGCGCCACCAGAGAAGCCCAAGACCCATGCTTTTAAAAGCAGAGACCACCTCTTTCAGTGAAGGCCTTACCATTTGAGGCACGGCAGTGCTTAAAAATATTTTGTTCTCTCTTGCTTGCTTGTGGCGAGCTGTGGTTGTGAATTCCGCAGGTTTTAATTATGAGCCCCACTTGCGCGTGTTTGATGCTCAGAAAATTCTAACTAGTTGAAACTTGGAGGCTTAACTCGCTGTCAAAAAAGGCAGTGTTAATTATGGGAGGGGGAGTGTCACTGAAGTTTGTAGAAAAGTTAGGAAAACCCTATAAAGATAGAGAGAATTCAATGTAGACAGCTATTTTACATGAAATTTCAGTACCTGAATGTGTTAAAGAGTTGCTTTTGCAAAAACATCTTTGCCTCAGGTCAAAGCTGGGTGTAAACCAAATGTATTCTGCCCTTTGTTCTATTTACGGAGCACTGTTCCTTATTTGGAAGAGCAAAACTCAAAATAAAGCAAGAGTTAAAATTACCTCCGTTTGCACAGTGTTGACCTTTCCTGCATATAAAGAGTTCTAGTAGAGTGGAGTGTATGAACAGTAACATATACAATAAAGACAGTGGTTTCTCTGGGGTTAAAATGTAGTTTACAGAATATCTCTTAAGATCAGAAAGACATATGAAGATCCTTAAAGACCTAAGATGTAAAGTGGACTTTTTCATAAATTTTGGAAGACAGCGAGTGACATGGAAGGCTTTTTCTCACTGTTCAGTTGTATAATACAGACCATTTGGTTTATGCCTTGTAAAAGTAACTCTTCTGGCAGCCCACCTAAGCAGAACTGCACTCTTGGGCAATGTAGCTTATCTGGACAGGAGTTGTGAAACCCCAGATGCAAACACAGAAACACAGAGGCCCTGGGCTGCTCAGTAGACGTTTAAGCTCTGTCAGTCAAGTGCATACATATTTTTCATAGGAAAAAAGCTCTCAGGCTCTCCGCCTCACTTTGAGCCTATCGATTTACTCATATTTGAGTGAAAATAGTTTGGTTGTATCAGGGTCTAGTCTTTTTGCAGGTGGGAAGGGGAAAGAAAGGCTGATCCACGCGGGTGTGGTGGAACAGGTGACACTGGCTGAATGGGAGAAACCTGGACAAAAGAGCCACAATGAGCACCGGGTGTGTGCTCTGCACTATCCCGCCCGGTCCTCCGTAGAAGCCAGTCAGATCCTCATGTACAGCTGGGGAGAGTTGAGTAATAGTTGCTGAAGATCATAGCCCTACTTAAATGGTGAATCAGGGATTGAACTCTGATGGTTTCACTCTAGTGTATATGTTTTTTTCTTTTTCTGCGTTGGGTCTTCGTTGCTGCACATGGGCTTTCTCTAGTTGCGGCGAGCGGGGGCTACTCCTCGCTGCGGGGAGCGGGCTTCTCGCTGCGGTGGCTTCTCTTATTGCGGAGCACGGGCTCTAGGTGCATGGGCTTCAGTAGTTGCAGCACGTGGGCTTAGTAGTTGTGGCTCGTGAGCTCTAGAGCGCAGGCCCAGTAGTTGTGGCGCACGGGCTTAGTTGCTCCGCGGCATGTGGGATCTTCCCGGACCAGGGCTCGAACCCGTGTTCCCTGCATTGGCAGGAGTATTCTTAACCACTGCGCCACCAGGGAAGTCCCTAGTGTATATGTTCTTGACCATATTCCTGTTAAGCAGGGAAGGGGTGGAGAGGAGCAGAATTTGGGAGGGTATCTGGAGATTCATTCAACCCACATTCATTCTGCAAGTACCCACCAAGCGCCCTAAGTGCCAGGCACTGTTCTAAGCACTAGGGATACAGCAGGGACCAACAGAGAATCCCTGTATCCCTTCTGATGGAGTTTTCATTCTAGTTGGAGGTGGGTGAGGAGATAAATGAAGAAGTAGATTTTGCAGGTTGAGTAGGAAGAGTTATACTTCTAATATCTTTGTTTAGAAGTATACGTGCTGCTTCGTATTAAAGATGACTTATAGCAGCTTGTAACAACAACAGCACAAACGATGACTAGTAATAAATATCAACTGAAGCAGAAAATCTGCCCGATGAAAAGAAGTACAAAGATATGTGCATCAGGAAAGCAAACTTTTCTTTTCTAGTGCTGATTTTTTTTTTTTTTTTTTTGGCTGCAATTGGTGTTTGTTGCTGCGCACGGGCTTTCTCTACTTGTGGCGAGCGGGGGCTACTCTTTGTTGCGGTGTGCGGGCTTCTCATTGCAGTGGCTTCTCTTGTTGTGGAGCACGGGCTCTAGGTGCATGGGCTTCAGTAGTTGTGCCACGTGGGCTCAGTAGTTGTGGCTCTCGGGCTCTAGAGCGCAGGCTCAGTAGTTGTGGCACACAGGCTTAGTTGCTCCATGGCATGTGGGATCTTCCGGGACCAGGGCCCGAACCCATGTCCTCTACTTTGGCAGGCAGATTCTTAACCACTGAGCCACCAGGGAAGTCCCTAGTGCTAATATTTTAAATAGTGTCATTTTGGGTTAAGGAAGTTCCAGAGGGTGTTTGTATGACAAATAAAGCAGATTGAAAAGAGGAGTAAGAAAAGAAAGCGTCTGTCTCAGGCTGATTGCAGGAGATCCTGGAAAATAAAAAGGAAGCTCTTGGATTTGATGTGCAGAACAGTTGTTGAAAGTTGGTCTCATTAAGGAGAGGGAGGGCTGTGTCATTGCGAATATCTTTTTGGGGTGGCTTGAAGCAGAGACGTCTATATGGGAAATGAAGGGCTTCCCCAGCGCGGGGGACAAATACTCATCGAGGTCCTGTATGTGCCAGTGCAGGTGCTGGAGGAGGTGCAAAGTGTAAGACACGACAGGAGCGCCACGGCAGGTCCAGGAAGCCACGGGACTCTCAAGGCAGGTCAAGGTGAGATGCCAATAGCGTAGATAGACATTGCAAAATTCAGGAACTAAAAGGCCATTTCAGTTAAATGAGTTAGGAAAGACTCATAGCAGAGGTGGGATTGGGGTCAGGTTTTGTAGGATGGCTAGGTTTCGGATGGAAGTGCACAGGCACATTCTGTGGTGGGAAAGATAGTTTGAACGTGTGGAGTGAGAACCTGACAGCCTGAGACTTGCTGAGAATAAAACAGTAAGAGAGGGCATTCAGGCCTGTGCTTCTGGTCACATTCTCCCACCCCACTGTCACCATGTAATGAGGTAACAGAGCACAGGGCTCTTAGGACCCTTTGAGGATGCTGGGGATGGCTGAGGCCTGGGATATGTCAGCCTGTGGGACTAATGCCCTAGTCTGTGTGAGATACCTCTCTCCAGTGTCTACAGAGGCAAAGAATCGTCTCTGAGATCTGTGGGCAGGCTTACCTGCTGAAGCCTGACTTTCCCCCGCCCCACTCCCATCCTGTAGCAACCGAATCCTTGGGATATTAGCATCCTTTAGTCTTTGGGATGTACCCAGGACTTGGTGATATCTATTTGGTCTCAAAAACCATTCCATTTCGGTCATAAAGATTTTTCATTACAAATGTAATGAAACTTGAAATCACGTGTGTTTTCGTAGAACGTGTGTTCTTTTATAGTTATATCTTGTTTCAAATTATGCTTCTGCTATTGAACTAAATTTATTCGTCATTGCTGTAATGATTGTTTATTGTGGTAGTCATTTAAATGGCTATATTAATGACATATATTCTGAATACTTCATTCATAAACAATGAGTCACATCCTTTTCCTTCCTATTATTATTTTTTGCTTGTTGATCAGTTTCAATGCAGAGGACTTCTAATAGTAAAAGCTGTTAGAACTACTAAGACTCCATATAGATGATGTCTCTGAACCATATCCAGATGTGCTCTTCCACGTTTCTGTTTGTGGCAGAAACAATCTCCACAAACATACCTCTATTCTCATTGCTTGCATTATGGGCTGCTCTTTCTTGAAAAGGCAGAAGCACACTAATCATGTTCTAGAATGTTCTAGAATAACAGCATGTTCTAGAATAACAGCATACAACCATAGGCCACAAAACCTCTGGTAATTTTTGATCTGTGCCAGTTTATAAGGTCAGCCTAAGGTTTGACCTTCATCATTGAAAGGATTCTACTGGATTGTTCGTCAGTCACTGCGACATCTCATTTGATTTTTGGTGAGCGTATGTTATTAGGCAAAAATTCGGCACACCCCACTAATTAAAATTTTTAACTTCGATTGTTGACTAAGTTTTTTTTTTTTTTTTTTGAGTTTTGTTGCAAACTTAAATTTTTCATGCTGTGGTTTAGCAGTTCTTTGGTGTAAGCATTTAAAGGGTATTTTGAAATCCATGTTGGTGTTGATCAGTGCAGAGGTTAATTTCCTTTTGCTCTTGCTGTCCTACTGGTGTGAACAAAGGCTTTTTCTGTCCTGTTACTCAGCTTCATCATTACTTATTTAAGCATAAATTGTTTCCTTCTTTTGTGTGTACTTTCCTATTTTTCCCCTTTTTCATATCTGTTTGTCTACCTACCTACCTATATCTGTCTACCTATAGCTATAGGTATATCTATTTACCTATGTTTATAGGTATACTTATATACTTGTATTTATGGGTATATATCTATATCTATATAAATTTATGTAGGTGTGTGACTTGCTTAACCAAAAAAGAAAGCCCAATTATATTTGCATATCTGATGCCTTTATTTATGTATAATTTATAGGAAGTCTAGAGGCATCTCTTATTGCTACAGTTCTTTTGTTACATGAAAGTATTTTTTTTGTGCCAAAATTTTCATTTGCTCTATAAATTTCTATAGATAGAGATATAGGTATAAAGATGTTTTATCTTTAGGCTGGGCAGCATTTACTTTCTCTTCATCTCTTCCCAGAGTCATCTCCCCCAGGTGCCGTATTGAGTATGCTTTTTCAGAGACTTGGCAATTTAAATGGCAGAACTGCTATGAACTCTATTTAAGGTGCTTATAGGTTCATCAGTCAGACCACCTGACTTGAAATTTTGTCTCTGCCTCACAAAAACCTGTCTGTGATGCTACTTTCCAGATTTGGTTTAGCATTTTGGAAAATTAGACTTCTGCCTTAGAAAGACATCCGGGAAAACTGGCCTGGGCTTTGATCTGGTACTGCCACCAAGATCACCATTTGTGAACTCTTTCAGTGACTGTGTCACTTGTTGGAATTAAGGTAATTTGATGTTAATTGCAGTGTTTATTTCAAATATAAAATTACAATCTATCATAAAAGGCTTAAGGATGTAAGACCCAAAACCCAGCTATATTTACATATCTGATGCCTTTGTTTATGTATAATTTATAGGAAGTCTAGAGGCCTCTGTTACCACTGCTGTTTTTTGTGGCATGGAAGTCTTTTTGCCACAGAATTTTCAGCTGCTATTATATTTCAGACAAGTTTTTGTGTGTGTCGTGTGAATTGTTTAACGAAAAAAGAAAAAAAAAAGCGAGGAAGAAAAGAAAAAATATGGAAAGTCAGGATTCCATGTAAGCCTTAGTTCAGGAAAACTAGGCCTGCCAATAAAGATGCAAGCTTGAAGCATGTCTGTGTTTTCTTCATCTTAATTTCAGAGTTCAGTAGTATTGCTTCCATAAACTGTAGTAAGAAGTCATACATTTGGAAGCCATCTGTTCCCACAGAGTAATTCAAAAATCGAGTGAGACTGTTTACATGAACAGAAAGTTGAGGAACTGTGAGAACGTGGCTTCTCTTGCTTTTACTCCATCAAGGCAGTAGGAGGGAAATGCCTTTATAGTTGGATTTCTGTGCGCTCGTACTTTTTCCCACCCCGTCCTCCTTCACTGGCCATAGAGGAGGAGTATAGGGGGGACAAAAAAAATCAGAGAACAACAGTGTTTGATTTGCATCACAGAAACATTTTATTTTTTTGCTTGATGAGACATTATTGCTCCTGTGTTAATATGATGTTGATACTGAGCCAGCTTAACTTATGGTACCTGGAACTTTTCCAGGATTTAAAAAAATTTTTTGCACTCATCTTCATTTTTTGTTGCTAGTATATAGAAATGATTATTTTATATAAATTTATTTTATTTATTTATTTTTGGTTGCATTGGGTCTTTGTTGCTGCGTTCGGGCTTTCTCTAGTTGCAGCGAGCAGGGGCCACTCTTCGTTGCGGTGCGTGGGCTTCTCTTACAGTGGCTTCTCTTATTGTGGAGCACAGTCTCTAGGTGTGCGGGCTTCAGTAGGTATGATACGCGGGCTCAGTAGTTGTGGCTCGCGGGCTCTAGAGTGCAGGTTCAGTAGTTGTGGCGCACGGGCTTAGTTGCTCCGTGGCACATGGGATCTTCCCGGACCAGGGCTCGAACCCGTGTCCCCTGCATTGGCAGGTGATTCTTAACCACTGCGCCACCAGGGAAGTCCCTCCAGGATATTTTAAGTCACCAAGGTCAGGCTTTATAATTTTGGAATCTGCCGTGATACTCACTTTCTTCCTTTTGCTGTGTTTCCTCAGTCTCTTTGCTGGAGGGGCCCTAAGACCGTGTGACTTGAAGCAGAGCCGGGATCCCTCTGGCTCAGTGAGCCTTGAATTTCCCCTTCACTGTTCTCCCCAGATGGGCAGAGAGAGGCCCCATTTTAGTTTTCTTAATCTTCTGGCTTCTCCCGTGGCCTTGCTTTTGACAGCTGACCCCTGCAGCGCAGGCCGTGGAGTTTTGCTACTCAGTGTATTTCCCTAACGTTCTTTCCTATTTTTTGATGTTGATGCTGTACAGTGCTACGAGTAGCATCAATGCATCTGACCTGGTTCCGTCAGCTTGGCTCTGATTTGACGCACTTTAGCTCTGCAGGCAACAGTGACAATTTCAAAGATAGCATCACTCG
Source organism: Leucopleurus acutus (assembly GCF_964270905.1). Lineage (NCBI taxonomy): Eukaryota > Metazoa > Chordata > Mammalia > Artiodactyla > Delphinidae > Leucopleurus > Leucopleurus acutus. The sequence goes on along the minus strand of NC_139160.1, from coordinate 20,388,261 downwards.
CAGACTGCCTGACTTGGCCTTCCTATAGATTGCCTCCGTTTTGCTTTTCCAGGTCATTTCCCTCACTTCGCCCTCCTCTCTGCCCTGGAAGAGTCTCCTTAACCACGCTCCTACTTTATCCAGTCCCCAGCCTACTCGAGACACGGGCCTCCCTGCCATCCCTTCCTTGCAGATCTGAGCACTGAATAGGCATGGCTTTAAGGCACTTTTGCATTATTCCCTTATGGCATTTTTTTGTTAGTTATTGCCTTCCTCTTTGGTGCTTTCCCCAGGTTTCAGCTTTTTCCTCCTTTGCTGGCCTGTGAGGTCTGGCTAGGCAGGGGTTTTTCCTTATTTTCGTATGTGCCCTTCATGCCTGTCACAGAAAATGCTAGATTAACATCAGTGCACCGTTCTGTCTCCTCTTTCCTACTCACAGCCCTCTCGTAGTCCCCACACTCTCAATCCATCATCTTGGATCTGCCACCATGCACAGTTCGCTGATCTGCTGCCGTTTTTTTCAGCGCTGACCTTATTTTTTTTCACATGGCATCTTTTTGCTTCTCAGCGTCACCCACTGTATTAGTTGGCTCGGGCCGCATAACAAAATACCACAGACTGGGGGGCTTAAACACCGGACATTTATTTCCTCCCAGTTCTGGAGGCCGAGTCCAAAGTCAGGGTGTCAGCAGGGCCGGTTTCTCCCGAGGCGTCTCTGCTTCGCTTGTCATCGGCCAGCCTCCCTGTGTGTTCCCATGACCCTTCCTCTGTGCCTGAGAGTCCCTGGCGTCTCTTTGCGAGTCCAGATTTCCTCTTCTTATACAGACACCAGTCACACTGAATTAGGGCCCACCCGTAACCTACTCATTTAACCTTAAGTACCACTTGAAAGGCGTAATCTCCAAATAAATCACATTCTGAGGGTTAGGGCTTCTAGGCATGAATTCAGGGGGACACGATTCAGCCCAGCACGCACTCCCTCTGGTGTTGCTGGTAGCTAGCTACTGTTCCTCCCCCAGCCTGGATGCAGTGACTTTGTGCTGTGCAAGTCTGCCCTCCCACGAGGCCCAAGCCAGGCCTGTCTCATTCACCACTGCAGCCCCAGGACCCAGCACAACACCATGCTGATCCCGCCTGGGTGCGAGGTAGACCCTCAATAAATGTTATTGAGCACGTGATGTGCTGTAAAAGGGGAAGGGGCCACATTCATACTTAAAAATGGGTAACTCTGGCCAGTCTGGGCCCCCCTTCTCCCCACTATCTCTCAAAAATTTAGAATCTTCTTTTTGGTGGTTGGTGGGTCCCCAGAGTTATGCTTTCTCAACAGTAGTAAAAGAGGAAGATAAGGTTGCTTTCTTCAACATTTGCAAGTGTTTGATAAGCCAGGTTACATCCGGAAGTAGAGTTATCCTGACTTCTGAAGGGGATGGGTGCAGTTTTATTGTATCAAATAGTGCTTGAAATGAACAAGTAAAGTGAAAGTAAACAGTTTTTGAGTACCTATCATGTATAGGAGCTGTGGATGATTAAAAAAATTAGAGACATAGTTCTACAGTACATACTTTGCAGAATTGCATAAGGATTAAAGAAATAACATCTTTGAAAGTACTATACATGTATTCTCATTAACAAGTGTCTTTTCCAGATAAAGCCTTTTAGTCTGTCTTCCATCTTGTGTAGATTAGAGGTTAAACATCAGCTTTCTTGAGCCTCAAACACCTGGGTCCAAACCTTGGCTTTGTCGACTGTAAACTGTGTTACTCTGACCAGATAACTTAAACCCCGAGTATCAGTTTTCTATAAACTGATGTCAGCTATAAAATGGGAACAATAGGTACTTAGCTGAGTTGTAAGAACAATGATTATAACAACAATAGATAACATTGTCAAGTGCTCTCTCTGTGCCAGGCATTCCTCCAAGTGCTTTATATGTTAATATATGTATTAAATATATGTAATATATACATTACCTCATTTAATTCTTGCTGAGTGTTCTGTTTTCACTGTAGTAGGAGCTCAGTAATTCCTGACTCTTCCAGCTGTTAGCTAGGTTCCACTCAGCCACCTGTATCTGGTTGAAATTCATCTGCCTCTGAAATCCCTTTCTTGACCATTGTAGCCTGAAGAGGGAGTTTAGATATCTAGAAACCACCCATTCACATCTCTCCCTCATTTAATAGCTGAGAACACTGAGGTTCAGAGAGCTTAAGCCCCTTGCACAAGGTCACACAGCAGGGCAGTGGGCAACTCCCAGCAGAGGGCCGTTTCTGTGGAGCCAGGAGGCTACACTGGATGGACGGAAGACCTCCCTCCCTCCATAGACTTCTCAGGTCCGCCCCACCCAGACCAGCCACGGGGAAGGTCCCTAAAAGAAAAAATACTGTGAAACCTTTAATAACATGTGGTCCAAAGCTGGGGAGAACAAGATAGAAAACTAAGAGCGGTTACAGATTAAATGTGTTAGTTCAGGATTTTACTGCATGTGGTTTGGAGGACATGCATGGGCTCCATGTAAATTGGCTCCCAAGTACTAAAAGGCATGTTGGGAAGTCCCACCCAGACTTACAACCTGGAGGTCCACAGCCGCCTATCATAGCAAGGGTTTTCTTGGACCTTGGAATACATTTTCCTGTGGAAATACAGTAGTAAGCGGTGGTTTGGTTCCCCCGCCAACCCTCTGTTTAACCCTAGCAGAGGTGGGCCTTTGTGTCGATGACATTTCTTTGGAAAAATGTAAGCTCCGTTCTGACAAGGAATTCTGAACCTGGAGATCGTGGCATCAGGATGTGAACCTCCTGCCTCTTGGGGATAACTCTCTCCCCTGCGGCTGTTCCTACCTGATGTCGGAAAGTTCCCCTCCCTTCTAGGCCCCTTGGTCAGTGGGCCCAGCAGACTGGGTGTCCCTTTCCCCCGGTGTGGGGAGCAAGGGTCGGTGTAAGTTGGGGGTCAGCTCTGGGACTCCGTGAGGCCTCAGGCCGAAGAGGAGCCGGCCCAGGAGGTGCCCCCTGAGGGAGACGGGCAGGGATTTAAACATCTCTCTGCCTAATGGTTGTATTTGTTTTTGCATATTATCTCCCCAACTTATTTATTTTAGACTTTGAAGCAAATGACGGAGTCTCCCTGAACTTCAGGTTTGTAATTTGTTAATAGTGAAAATACTCTTCCTCACTCAGGGCTGTTGTAAAAGGAGGTACGCGGAGTTCGGGTCTGGCTCAGAGTGAGTGGCCCGCAGATGTCGCCGGCCTTCCTAGATTCCCATGGGGTTATGCGTCACAGTAAAATAATATAACTTTAGTAAAATGGATAACTGCACATCGTTAGCCTGTCATTGGCATAGTGGCTAAGAGCACACGTGGTTGGGTCTCAGTCCTGGTTCTACCAGGATATGGCCAGTACTTAAGCTCCCTGAGCCTGGTCATACAATCAGGGATAATGATCATAGGATTATTGTGAGGAGGAAATGAATGAGTATAGGTGTAAAGTGCTCAGGTCAATGCCTGGTGTTGACGTTTGCTGTTATTATTATTATTATTATTATTTTGCGGTACGCGGGCCTCTCACTGCTGTGGCCTCTCTGTTGTGGAGCACAGGCTCCGGATGCACAGTCTCAGCGGCCATGGCTCACCTGCCCAGCCGCTCCGCGGCATGTGGGATCTTCCCAGACCGGGGCACGAACCCGTGTCCCCTGCATTGGAAGGCAGACTCTCAACCACTGCGCCACCAGGGAAGCCCCCATTATTATTATTATTGTGGCCGAGCTGCGTGCGGGATCTTACTTTCCCAACCACGGATTGAACCTGCGCCCGCTGCAGTGGAAGCTTGGAGTCCTAACCACTGGACCGCCAGGGAAGCCCCGCCATTATTAATATCATATAGTCCATTATCTTTAGAAAAGAGAGTCAATCTTCTAAGGCACAAAAAGACTAAATTCCTAGAAATATTGTGACATTAATAAAATAATCTTATATCCAGAAAGCTTCAATATACATACTTTAAGTATGTGTAAGCATTATATTCTTTTGACTGTCTTTGGAAGGTGATGGAGTAGGTGCTATTTATTCTTCCAGCTCTGAACATTCAGGGCTTACGTGAAGGAAACCCAGACTAGATGGTGAAATCATTTTCCTTGGGTTATGTTACCAGTAAGTGTTTGAGCCAGGACTGTATCTTCTGAGTTTTTATGTGATTTCCATTCATTCCTCAACATAATAGCCTTCGTCGGTTTGCTTTGATTTCATCAAGACAAAGAAATCCTGAGGGGACAGGCTGGTAGAGAAGAGTGCTCCCCAGTGGAGAATGGGGAGCGTATTCTGGGGCTACACTATGTATTCCTGCAAAGGGTGCTGGGACCAAGGCTTGTTTGGGGCCTTGGGATGGAGGGGTAGGAAGGAGGGGGTGGGGCCTCAGAGGAGGGCTTGTAGCACAGCTCTCTGCCCTCTGCAAGAGTCCTGCCATAGATTTAAGAATTCTTCCAGATCAAAATAAACAAATTGATCACCTTTGATGCTCTTGGCAAGAAACAATTGGTGAATCTTTTTATGTTCCTGGCAACTGCTCCGAAGATGTGTAGCAGATACTTCTCTAAGGAATGAGAACATGTCTATGAGGAAGCAGAGTTTAAAGAATAAATACTTGGATTTAAACATATCATTTCTTTTCTCATTGTTTTCCTGGCATCAGCATTTGTTTTGAACTTTAATCAGAAGTCATTTCTTCAAAAGCCTGGTGATAGGTTCAGTATCACCCTGAAGTTACTGACAAGGGAACTGAAAGGGTGATATGGTCTGGGCCCTTCAGGGTATCTCCTCCTTCAACCCTCATAAGGGTTAACCCCTATCCTTGCAAGGTAGGTAGTATCCTTGGAGCGGAGAAGGAAACATTGGTTAGTCAATCTGAGTACGTTTGTAGAGCCAGTAAGGCCAGAGCTAAAGTTGGGATCAGAACTCTGGTTGCAGAAGTGCTGGCGTCTCTTACCATTGAAGGGGTGCAGAATATGCCACCCCAAAATATGCCACTTTGGCATATGGATTATTTTGAACCGAAAGTTACTTAAAGAAACAGTCGGTGCAGGGACACTGTGGCCTCCTTTGTCTCCCTGAAAGCAGGAAATAAATATGTGTGAAAGGTACTCTTCCTGTACCAAAGAGGGGTAGAAGGCATTCTTATCACCAGAGATAGGGAATCCAGGACCGAGAAGGCTGTATAAACAAATTTACTTCTTCACTCGTTTACCACCCCAAGCTCAAACCCCTTTGTCTTGTCAATTTTTCACAGATTTATTTATTTATTTATTTTGTCTAAAAGATAACAACAGCTGCCTGCTTTGGTCACTTCTTTCAGTATCGTGTATTTTTGAGCTCCTGTACGTAGGGAATTTGTTTTTTTCCTGTTACTTGTTTCATATCAATTTGATTATTAGGCCAGCCAAAGAACCTAAAAGGAAAGGAGGAATTACGTTTTCTTCCTCTATGCCGTGCTCTATTGTAGCGTTACTGCATGTTTAGAGCTGGAAGGACAGATCGGAGGGGGAGATTTTGCAATGAGAATCGAGCCCGAAGCATTCTGACAGGCAGGCCTCGGGGTGATTTATAGACTGAGGAGTCAGATTCCAGCCTAATGTTATTTCTCTCATTAATCTGAAAGTGGATGCAGGGGACCAAGGTGCATGCATGGGGGTTTCTAGCCCTAGTCCTTACCTATTGCTAGTGGCCAGTTATCAGTTCCATTTCTAAGAACTGTGCTTTCCAGCAAGCAACAGTATTGGTTTTAAAAATCCTCCAACATGTCTATTATGTGAAAATTTAAATAACACCTTCAGGTTTTTAGTTTTGGTGTAAAATTTTGTTAGACTTTATAATACGTAACTTATTTGAACAGACTGTTTAAAATTTATATTATTCCCTCCAATGAGAAATGAATGAATAGCCATTGGGTGAGTGACCAAGTAATTTACTTTCTAGGCCATTCCGTCTGTAACACAAGTGCTTACGTTCTCAAAGTTGTTTTTTTTAGTAATAATCATTGAGTCAATTTCTAATGCATTTTATAGTGTAATGAAGATCCTTCAATGCATTAATTAGTTGCTTTTAAAATCTTATAAATGAAATAGCACAGCAGCCCATTTTGGCTAAAATGGCAGCACAGTTTATGGCTGAATAACCAAAATTTTTTGTGTTTATGCAAATTGATCTAATTCAAAGGAATCTGACTGTGCAGCTGAAGGCAAATAGACCTCTCTCTGTGCAGTTCCCTTGGAGGTGAGGGTGATAATCTCTGCATGCAATTTAAGGCGATTATGTGTATTTTTCTGTCTTTAGGAAGCCTGGCTAAATCAAAGTTAATTTTAGTTGTACCAGTCCTTCCAGTGGCTATAGTCTTGTAATAAACCCTTAACCGTAGTTTGTTCAGATATTTGCATTTAATGCTTTCTTGTGTCCGTGCAGTACTTTAAAGGGTGCCATGCCATAACTTTATGAGTGTTAATGAGGCAAAGTCTGATCTGTTTTATGAAATTCATTCGGCAGCTGTGAAGACTTGCTGTTGCTTCCCTACCCCCCTCCCAAAGTCCTTGGAATCAGTATGTTAATGAAGACTTGGTATCTCAATATGAAATTGGCACAGTGGGAGTTCCGAGGTAATGTGCCCTGACAGAGCCCTTAATGTCTGCCTCTTCGGAAGTGAATGACAAAGACAGGATAGGCCAGCTAAGTGCTTTCACAGTCAGGCTGCCTGGGTCTTTCTAAAGTCGGTCTGTGTCTTCAGTGTGTGCACCCTCTGTGTCTCAGTGTCTTAGGAATCTCCTCTCTTCTGTCAGCCAGGCCTCCTTGATTGTGATCTCTTAATACCACATAGTAGATTGGGTTGGATGAGCCCCATCACCTTTTATTTTTTATTTATTTATTTATTTTGGCCTCACCACGCCACATGTGGGATCTTAGTTCCCCTACCAGGGACCCAACCGGTGCCCTGTGCAGTGGAAGCGAGGAGTGTTAACCACTGGACCGCCAGGGAAGTCCACTTTTTTTTTTAATTGAATGAAAGATTCTTTAAATTCTTCAGTGCTTTACAATTTTCAAAAGTTTCACACACATGATTTCATATACTCCCATAATAACCCTTTTCCCCCTTATCCCTATATTCCCTCCCCCCAACTAGTAACCACTAGTTTGTTCTTTACATCTGCGAGTCTGCTTCTTTTTTGTTTTATTCACTAGTTTGTTGTATTTTTTAGATTCCACATATAAGTGAAATCATATAGTATGTGTCTTTCTCTGACTTATTTCACTTAGCATAATGCCCTCCAAATCCATCCATGTTTCTGCAAATTTCATTCTTTTTTGTGGCTGAGTAATATTCTATAATATATATATACCATATCTTCTTTATCCATTCATCTGTTGATGGACACTTAGGTTGCTTTCATACCTTGGCAGTTGTAATTAATGCTGCCATGAACCTTGGGAGCTCCATCACCTTTGGATGAAAGACTTCAGCTTTCAAACACACTGCTTTGTATAATTCTATGCAACGCTCATTCATTTTTCAAGAGAACATTAGGTCACTGTGGACATCACAAGAAGTGCTCTTATAGGATGCCCCTAAATAGTGTCAATCTAAGTCCGGGTTTGCTGGGGACAGTCTGGTTTATACCTTTTGCCCTGGACTACTGAATAATAGCACCTCTTTTTAACACATCCCGATTTGGATGATAAATTACATGATCACCCTACTCATGGGACATAGACACCATGTTTTAAGATAAACTGAAGTGGAGACAAGGTAAATGACTTGCCCAGGCCCTCTGGCCACTTAAGTGTCAGATCAGGTCTAGGATATGAACAGTTTATCCTGGTCATCTCTGTCAACTGCCCATACTGCTGCCCTTTGAGAGAATGACAATGCTTGGCTGGTTTCTCATTTTAACTTTCACACCAAGAAACCCTCGCAGGAAGTTCTTTGGCATTTGTCTCTAATTTTAGTGGGCAAAACACAGCACTCATTTTAAAATTGTGAAATATAGCATGCGTAGAAAGGAGTCTATATAAAACATAAGCATGGTTTAAATGATGATAGTAAAATAGGCATAGAGACCTAGAGCAGACAGGGAGCTGGGACTGGGGTGGGGAGGTGATTGCCTGGGGCAGGACAAGGGATGATAGAAACAGTCTCTGTCTTGAGTTAGCGGTGAACGCGCAGGTAGGTATGCATTTGTCAGAACGCATCAAACTCTACGTACAAAATGGTTGCATTTTGTTGTATATAAATTATACCTTACTAAAGTAGACTAAAAATGCCCCTATGTACCCATCACTCAACTTGAGAAGTGGAACATTTCCCATAGCAATGCATTATCCCTGATTAACAAGCCATTTAAAAGCACAGAATAAGACTGATATTTCTGTATTAGTGGACAGATTCTTTGATCTTCAGTTTCTTTATTTCAGAACAGCTTGTTAACTGTCTACATAGTCATACTAATCAAATATCCTAATTCTCTTTATGAGCGGCACTTTAGTTTATGGATAGAAAAAACTGAAACTGAGCCAGGCTTCCTGGCATCCCTGGGATGGCGCTGGCTAATGAAATCCAGGGCCTGAGAGCATTTGCTGTGCACCTGCCGGGCGCCAGACACTTTGCAGGCCTGATCTCATTCTTCCCCTCAGCCTACGCGAGAGGTGTCGTGTACCTTCGATTTCGTGGAGGGCAGGTGCTGAGGCTCAGAGATGCTCAGCAGCTTGCCCAGGATCCCCACGTGGAAAGTGGAGGAGCCGCGGCTGTCACCCCCAGCAGCCTGACTCTGAAGCGTTTGCCTTTCCCACCAAGAGCAGTCATTAGAAAGAACTGCCTTCTGCTGGGGAAAGCAGGGCCTTTTGGCTAGCTCCTTGCTTGTCCCCTGGAGCCTGGGATGGTGTGATGTACCACCCGCGACCTTCCTGCGTGACAGCCCTGACCAGGCGCACTCCCTGCCCCGCTTGCTCCGGGGCTCCCTCCTGCCCGCCCAGGCCAGCTGCCTGATCTGATAGGCCTCTGGGATCAGCGCCACCCTGCTTACCCGCTGGGTTTCCCCACACCCTCCTCACCAGGCTTCGTGGCTCCAGCTGCCTTTGTCTTTAGCCTCCATATGTTCCAGGTTAAGTGCCTCTACTTTGCCTTTGATCACGCCTTCCCTTTCCTCTCTGCATGTGCCAAAGAAAATAAAACAGAAAACAAAACAATCAAAAACGAAAACTCCAGATCTCTAGTCCCTGTCAGTCACCCCAGAATCTCAGCACCTGCCTCTTCTGTGATGTCCCAAACCCTGGCCTCTCTCTCCCGCTTCACCCCCATCTTTTCTGAACTTTAGACTTTTGGTCTGTAACTGGCAGTGTAATTGATTGAGTTGATCCTTAATTGTTATTTAACTTCATTTCTTTTCTCTCCAATTGATAATAACAACAAGAAGAATGATAATAGCTTTATTTCTTGAGACAGGTATTGTGTTATGTATTTCAGTTAATTCTGCCAAATAATCTTAGGATGTCAGTACATGTTTTTTCCCTGTTTGACAGATTAGAAAATCGAGGCTCAGAGAAAACAGCCTAAGATCGCATAGCTACTAAACTAGGATTCAAACCTCAGTTGAAACTGGGATTCAAATCCAGTTTGACTTGAGTGATCCCGTCTTACTCTTTACTGGCCCCTTGCAAGTCCCTTGAAAAGCATGGAAAAGAAAGGAAACTGACATTTATTGTGCCTTTACTATAGCATGTGGTAGATAGAGGTGGCTTACTGTATTATCTCACAGGATCCTTATTCTAATGCTAAAAATTAGATATCGTGGTCTCCCCAAAATTGAGGCCCAGTGTAAATAATTTCCTCAAGGTTAAAGAACTGATAGGTGAGACATCAAAATCAAAGCAGGTCTTTCTGCCCCTAGAGATGCCCGCTCTGTGCATGAGGAACTCCTAGTATATATTCCTTTTTAAATTCTCTGTGAGGCCTAGCACAGTGCTGGATGTTAGTGAAACTTTTCAATTAGCTACAGGTTGATTGAAAAAAATCAAAGGTTCTTTTTATCCTGTTAGAAGCATGAGAAGTAGTTCAGTGGGGAAGCGTAGAGCCCACAAAGAATGTTCGCTTTAGGGAAGGAACAGTATAAAAACAAAGATGAGGTGGAATAGATTCTCAAATGCATGGAGGAACCATAGAATTTTGTTTATCTTGAGAGAAGGACTTTATCCCTTCCTGAATTTTGCTCTGGTGGAGCAAGAATGTCTAAAACTAAAAGACAGGAGAGGATGACTTAAGTATTCTGGTTCCAGTTTGGAGATGCTGTGTTGTTAGCTTTTTCCAGTCGGCTGACTTCCCTACTTCCAGCTGCCCTTCTCAGGCACAGAAATAAAAGCTAACGGCCGGTTACCCCTGGGCCCTTTCATTTGTGGATTTGGAGACCATTGAAATCCACCCTAGAGCTCACCCTTCAAAGTAATTAACAATTTAAAAAAAAACCAAAAACTAAACCAAATAGGAACTCCTCTATGTTCTAAAAATATGTTAGAATTTTGTTGTTCAAAACACACACACTCTGACTACTCAGTACATCTTGTACATCTTATCGTTCTTAGTACAAGGAACCTAGTGCGCAGAGAGGACAGGTCTGCATGAGGTGTAGTTCCTGGGTCTTGGAGTGTGTCCTCCACTTTGGTTTTTGTCAGCAGAGCATTTCTGCCGAGTGTACTGCGTGCCAAGGGAGCAGTTGTCGGTGGTATTCGCAGAGATGTGTGTTAGCACAGAGCCAGAGGGGACTGCGGTGTAGACTCTTGAGTGACGGGCACCAGCTCTGCCTTCCGCACGTGGCCCTTTGTGCTCTCAGTAACTGGAGAAATGCTGGCTGTGTGTGCTGGGTTTTCTCAAAGTGTGCTAGGGATGGCATCTCCCAGCGCTGGCTGTGAGCTTCTTAGAATTGTGTCAGTACATGATGGGCGAGCTCTCCCAGAAAGAAACACCAAGGGCTCACATCACCGTGTCTTTGTCACCGGCTTCCATCTGTTGCTTGCTGAGGTTTAAAATGATTATGGCTGTTTAGGGAATGGGCTTGGAGTCCAACAGATGAAGGTCAAATCCCTGCACCGTCAGTTACTAGTTGGGTGACTTGGAGCAATTCTGAGCTCTGATTTTTCATCTGTAAAATGAAAGTAATAAAACTTATCTCCTGGGGTTGCTGTGATGATTAAAATAACAAATTCTAAATACATGGCACTTGGCACATGTGTGCGTTGGGTATGTGTGAGACATTAGTAGTAGCTGTTCTTTGAACTACGGTGGCCCCAGAGGGAGAGCTATTTTTAAATGACTGATGTGCTCACTGCTTCCAGTCCCCATCCAGGCTGGGGACCTGCATCTGTCTCTGTCACTAGTCTGGGAACATGTCTCTTGGCTGATACAACTGTCTCCCTGTTCCCTTCTGCCGGCCCTCTGCATCCTCTTTGTACTCCCCCAACCCAGGCAGTGCCTGAGGACTCCCGACTGTACACAGGGTGTCAGTGATACTCAGCCAGACTAGAGCTTGCTGCTTGTTAATGGGAGGACTTTGACTGTCTCCCCGTGGCTGCCCGGTCAGCTGCAGCTCCAATGAGGCTGTGGTCCCCTGACCAGTTACATTGACCATCTTATTTGAGCCATCTGGGAACTCAATGCAATACTCCTTGAAGCTCCATGACTTTCTTTCTTTCTCTATCTTTATTTATTTATTTGGTTGCCTCGGGTCTTAGTTGCAGCAGGTGGGCTCCTTCGTTGTGGCTTGAGGGTCCTTAGTTGTGGCTCACTGGCTCCTTAGTTGCGGCACACGGGCTCCCTAGTTGTGGCATGTGAACTCTTAGTTGCGACATAGATGTGGGATCTAGTTCCCGGACCAGGGATCGAACCCGGGCCCGCTGCCTCGGGAGCTCGGAGTCTTAACCACTGCGCCACTAAGGAAGTCCCCTCAGCCCTGTGACTTTAATTTGGGGCCCAACTATGATATGGCAGGGCGTCTTAGCTCTTGATAAAGATGAAATGGGAGGGAAAGAGAAAGAGCGAGTGAGAGAGAGGGAGAGAGAGAGAGTGGTCCCAGCCGGAGAGCAGGGTGATGTAAAGGCCCGTTTTGCTTAGCGGTACGAACGCTTAGGGTGATGATGCTTGATGGACAGGGATATAGTTCAGAAAAAATATTTGTGAGCATTATTTTCATGACACTGACTAGAGAAAAAGAGCTCAATAAAATCTTAACCAACCTCTGGGGGCAATGTAGGACGCAGCGTGAGAAGGCAGTGTACTGGGACACGGGCGAACTGAGGTAGTGAAACTCACGAGGACTTTAAAAGGCTTTTTTTTTTTCTTTTGCGGTATGCGGGCCTCTCACTGCTGTGGCCTCTCCCGTTGCGGAGCACAGGCTCCGGACGTGCAGGCTCAGCGGCCATGGCTCACGGGCCCAGCCGCTCCACGGCATGTGGGATCTTCCCGGACCGGGGCACGAACCCATGTTCCCTGCATCGGCAGGCGGACTCTCAACCACTGCGCCACCAGGGAAGCCCTAAAAGGCTTTTTAAGTTCTGCATTCACACACTTCACACTTTATAAAGTAAGAAATGCTGTGTTTTGTTCTTCAGTCCTTCATCCACCGTGTACTTAGTATCCAGTATATGTAGACTGTTGAGCTTGTCCCTTCCCGCTGCTTATCTCCCTTTGTGATAAGAACAGCAACGAGCACCTGGCCAGATCCTCACTGCCAAGGTTGAGCTTCCTGCTCTTCCACCTGCTGGCCTAGTGACCTCAGGCAAGTTACATAATCCCTCGGTGCCCCAGTTTCCTCACCTGTAAATAGAAATGATAATAGCACCTATTTCAGAGGGAGTCGTGTATAGCAGTGCCTGGCGTATGAGAAACAGTCATTGTTAGCTATTATTTGTTACTTATTTGTTCCCTTCTTTCTGGTCATTCTCTCCCTCCATATCATCAGATGTGGAGAGCGACCCTGTTTTTCTTTTTGTCTTGTAACTAGTATCCTTAGTTCCCAGGATGCCTAGTCTGGCCCATGGTAGGAACTTAGCAAGTATTCAAGCTCAAGAAATGAATGAGTGAATGGATGGATGAATGAACACAAGTCTCCAGGCTTAATGCTTCATCTACACTGGTGAACCAAAGGCAGTGCCCGCCTTCATGGAGCTGGGGGTTAGTCTAGGGGAGGGGAAACTGGAGATGTATAACGACAAATGGCGACAGGGGACATGCAGGCTGAGAACCAGGTGGGACTGTTTTGGATTGCGTGGTCAGGGAGGAAGGAGCATCTTCAGACCGTGTTGCATGTTGACTGATAAACAGGACATCTTTTTCCCTTCATCCGTTCGAAGACTTAAAATAATTATTTCTGGGTTCCTCCCCCTGCTTTTTAAAGCATTTCCACTCAATTATTCCCTCCCTTCAAACATGTAAACTATTATCTGCATGTTCTAAAGTTTTTAAAAGGAAGGCAAACAGACTTTAATGATTTAAAAGATTTTAAAAGGTCAGCCCATGGAACTTAAAACTGATTATGAAACACTCACTTGTTTGCTTTTGGTTGCTTGGAATTAGTTTTTTTTTTTTTTTTTCTATTTTGGTATATGGGATATTTATTGGTTTTCCTTCATCTTTCCCTTGTCTGTTTGGATAAATTCAGCCAGTAAAATTCTTTCTGGATGCAGTAGTGATAAAGATTCTGTCTTAGTCTTAGGCTGAGGTTTACATTAAATATTTACACATACATTCTTTTTTTTTTTTTTTTTTTTGCGGTACGCGGGCCTCTCACTGTTGTGGCCTCTCCCGTTGCGGAGCAACAGGCTCCGGACGCGCAGGCTCAGCGGCCATGGCTCACGGGCCCAGCTGCTCCGCGGCATGTGGGATCTTCCCGGACCAGGGCATGAACCCGTGTCCCCTGCATCGACAGGCGGACTCTCAACCACTGCGCCACCAGGGAAGCCCTACACGTACATTCTTGAATGTTAGCATTACAGGTTCTTTTGGCCAATGGATAGTGAGATAACTGAAAAAATCAACCCAAAATGTCTCATGGACAAGAATCACCTTCTTTTATTAGATGGAAGTCCTCGTTAAGGTGGACTCTTCCTTCATTCCTGTCCCACCTTGGGAATGACCCTGACCATGGGCAGCAGAGAATTGCTAAAAGTGCTGGCTCTTTGCTGCTGCTTCCCCCAGCACAAATGATTATGTTCCCTGCTGCAGTCAGTAATTTTATAGATGGGGAGGTTAGCTTCAGCTCTGCACCCCAAACTTTGGTGAAGATTGCCTCTTGTACAGCTCAGCTTCACACAGCCAGGAGATGTGTGTGCGGTTATCTTCAGAAAGAACCGTCCTGGGGAGGGCTTTTCATTCATCTTCTCTGCACACAAAAGGTTTTCTCTCTGAAGGAGACATTGCTCTGTAGCATAGATCTGCAAAACAGAAAGCTATGCCTGTGTGTGTCTGGGAGAGGGATACAGAGTGGTCTCTGTCCCGCTTGTAAAAATCATCAGGCAGGGATTTCCAAAGCTTTGCATAGGGCTGGTGATTTTCAGCTTCTTGTGTTGACTAAATATTAGCAAAGTTTCTTGAACCCTGCCCGGTGCCTTGAAAACAGTTGAAGAGCAGCGTGTGCTCAGGGACCCATTTAAACTGAATCGAAAGATTGATTCCATTTAAATTGAAAGATACAGAAAGCATTGCCCAATCTGTATTTAAGTAAATTTATATTTAGGTATTTATATTTTCTTTCACTCTGTCTATTTAAATTTTTCTTGAAATGCCGGCAGGAACCTCATTTTGGCTGAAATGAGAGAGCGAAGTCGGCTACTGAACCCTTGAGCTCACGTGTCTGGTGGAATGGTTCGAAGGTGTGCTGGGGAGTTCAGAGGGCGTGAACATTGTCCGTAGAAGTTGAAGGAGGAAAGCCCTGGCAGGGATGACACAGAACAGTACATCATCCGAGAGTAACGGACATCTGACTTGGGAATGCATCTTTATGTTTGGCAGTGGATTTACCTCCCATGTTCTGCCTGGATGAACACTGGAATTAGTTGGTACTCCTGAAGCACACGCTGATAACGGCCAAAGAAAGTGGCAGCCCCGAGGCATGCCGGCGACCAGAGGAAAGCCATCTGGATTAGACATTTGCCATGGACCTTGTGTTCGTGTAACTTCTCCCTAAGTCGGAGAAACGAGAAACTGAAAGGCACTTTCAGCGAGGTTCTCATGCATGGCAGCGTGTTTTAATAATAGTGCTTCCTTTATGGCGGCCCTAAATGAGAACACTTTTTTTTTTCTTCTGTAGGGTTCAGGTTGTCAGTGTAAAACTTGTTAGAATTCCCAAGTTAAATACCTCAAATGCCCTTCTGATGACCTGAAGTTGTCGCTTGGTGCTAAGCTTAACAGAACGAATTGCGTCCTTTATGCTGATTCTCTGTATTTCAAGACCCAAGAGGGCTTTCACTACATGGTCACAAGGCTGCTGTCGATTAGAGCTCTGAGTTTTAAAAGGTTATCAACCTTCGAAAAGTTGGGGAGCAGGCTGCTTGCCTTTAGATGTTCTCGTCTTCCGCCAACCAGAATTAGAGGCTCCCTCGCTGGTCCCATTGAATTCTGTACTTACCCTTTATCATATATATACACCTCCCAGTGTCCCCCGTCTCTCTTTCTTTGTCCCAACATCCCAGCACAGTCCCAGGCCCACATTGGCATTTGTGTTAGTTTTCTATTGCTTCAGAAGAAGTTGCCACAAAAAACACAGTGGCTAAAACAACATATATTTATATCTCACAGCTTCCCTGGGTCAGGAGTTAGGTTTTGCTGGGTCCTCTGCTCAGGGTCTAACAAGACTGTAATCAAGGTATTGACTGGGGCTGCTCTCATCCGAGGCTCGGACTCCTCTTCCAAGTTCATGAGGTTATTGGCAGAATTCAGTTCCTTGTGGTTGTAAAACTCATAGAACTCATGGTGGCTTTTGATTTTTTTTTAAAAAGGATCCAAGTTCTTCTTTTAGAGGCGTCACCTGATTAGGTCAGGCCACTCCGGATCACCTCCCGGTTGATGAACTCCATGTCGACTGTTGGGATCCTTAATTATTTGCAAAATCCCTTTGCTCAATAAGTTAACATAATCCTGGGAGTGATACCCATCATAGTCGTGGGTCCCACCCACATTCAAGGGGAGAAGCTTATACAGGGTATATATATATCCTGGGGAGAATGCAGCTAAATTGGGGACCATCTTAAAGTTCTGCCCACCAGAATGCTCAATAGTGTTGAAAGAATAAACAAATGAGTTCTGGTGGGTGGCAAACAAAGCAAGCAGCTTATGGTAGAACGAGTGAAAAGGTACTGAATTCCTTATTGCAAAATGCAGTTGCAAGCAGTTTCTTTATCACTCGTGAGAGCTATTTCCTGGAACTATAAAGCCATAAGCAGAAGAGGGGAAACCGCAAGAAAGGAAGGAAGGAAGAGGAGAAGAAGAAGGAAATCATGTCTTGGGCTGATTTCAGGTGGCAGTTCCAGGAGCTCTACCCACCTGCCGGGTAGCTGACTTTTATAGTTGGTCAGAGACCAAGGGCTGTGAGTCTTCCCTCACTTCTGCTCCCAGGCACAGCCACTGTGGACACAGAAGGGTGGAGGCATCCAGTAAAGGGAACCCCCTTCAAGTTTGCTTTTAGTTTCCAGAGATCAGGTCTCTCTGCCTTTGGCTGAAATGAAAACCTGCTGCGAGTGTTTCTTCGATCCCTTATAACCACACGCACATGCCGTATCCCCTTGGAATCCTCTGGCAGTGAGATGCATTAGGTGTGGAAAGGAAGCCTTAATTTCAAATCTGCTGGCTGCAGTTGGCTATAAAAAATCAAATTGAACCGTGGCTGTCTGTGTTTAATTTGGAAGGGCAGAGAGGATGTGTGCTTTATGATGCCCACATGGTAGAAGAGTCTCCAGGACATAATACCATTCTGCCCAGCCTTAGAAGCTTCCCGCGCAGACAATGGCCCTGCTTCCCTGACAGCTCCCAGTCGCGGGTGCCACTGTGTGTAAACACGGCTGCTTTCCGTGCCTGCAGAAGCTAAAGGATGACACGTTAATAGCAGCTGGAGGATGTCATTAGAATTCGGAGGAAAATATGAAGGCTGGAGCCTGGTAACGTACAAACAGTAAAAGAGTCTTTGTCTCATCTGATTAAGTCGGGTATGTGCTCAGTGCTTTTCTGGATGGTAAGAACCAGCATTTCAGCCGGAAGGACTATGTTATTCTTCTTTACGATAGCCTACCCCTGTTTTTCAATCCTCTTTTTCCCTCCACAATTAATATGCCAGTCCTTTGGACTTCCTTGAGAACTGAAGTAGCTTGGTGGCTGGTCCCTGCAAGCCGGTGCAGCATTGGCAGTTGCTAGGTTGGCTTTGGGAGCATCTGGGTTATACAGTCAGACGCTAACAGCCTGGGAGCTGGAAGCATAGGGCTTGGCCCTCCTGCCGGAAAGGACCGGGAAGCACACTCCAGGGGGATCTCCCTGGGGAGGAGGGGTTGTCACTCTCTTACTTCTATTAATGTTTTTAACTGAGGGAGCCACACTGCAGCCTCCCAGCTCTGCAGAGAAAAAAACCCTAATGCCAGTGAGAGTACCCTCACTCGTGAGAACGTTGAGACATTTTCCCTGGTGTGGAGGTGGGGGACTTGCCCCGTGCAAGTCTGCATTTTCAAGCATTTGTATGTAGACCTTGGAATAAAAACAAAATATGCCAAAGGACTGTTCTCTTGAAACCCTGGTCTGCCTGACTCAGCTGAGCAGGAGTGTTGTCATAGGCTCACCTGTAGCATCTAATTATGGGCAGAGTTTGCAGCCTGGATGGCCACCGGATGTGAACCTGCAGAACACAACTTAACTCTACCTCCGACTGCCAGCCCTCATCAGCGTTCATTTCTTTAAGTCATCAGAGAAATATTTATCACTATGAAAAGTGGCCTAACTATGCATGTAGCTTCCTAGAACTCCATAGCACAAGAGGTCAATCTCAGATGGATTAATAGGTCCTGTGTCTCTTTGCCGATGGTTATTTTTTCTTTCTTGGTAACAGTTTTTCCACATAGGACAACTTTTAGCTGGTGGGAAGGAGATTATTTTTCCTTATGTTAATCCCTTTTTCAGCCAAGTTGAATAGAGGGTGGGGTCGGCTCCTTTTCTTGGCTTTATCACTATGGATCTGATGATGTGATCAGTAAGGAGGTAATAACACCTCCATAATCGAACAGAGTAAATAATCTGTATTTTCTTCCCTAAATTGCCTTTTCACCACCTTTATACATTTCAGAGTTAATTTTCTGTAGACTCATCTGAAGGCAGGCGCCTGCTTCTTTGTCCCTTCCATACCTAAGCAATGTGAACATCAAAATAACCATCAGTTAAAAAAATCTGGTTTCAGAAGCACCTGTCCAATTGTTCATCACCTGGCAACTTAAAATGCAAAAGCATGAGGTGCTTGATCTTAAGATGCTCAGTGTTGTAACACTGTTAATCTCGTGGAGCTTCAGGGTAATTTGGGAAGACTCAGAGTCTGTACCTGGGCAAGGCAGGTCTAGAAAGTGGCTTGACCAAAGAGTGAAACCTCTCAAGGGCAAGTGGGATGGGCCAGGGAAGCTCCTGGAGTATTTGTTTTGAGTTTCTAGCTCAAGACCCTTTTATAGCATTTGTTCCTCTCCCAGGCCCCCCTCCAACTGCCTCCAATGAAAAAAAAAATTAAGTCCCATGTCACTGACATTGTTGTTTGATTGTGAACTAGCTCTGGAAAAGCTTTATAGAACTATTTTCAATGAAGAAGGAGTTTTTAAAACTAATTCTGTCATTTGTCATCAAATTATAAGCTGACTATATCTAAAGTTCTAAAATAATTAAAAATGCTTCAGTTATTTTACTCTTTCTTACAGGGCCCTTCTCTTCTTACTTCTTTCCCGGAATTGTGTGTTTTTAGAGTGAGAATGTGAAATTATCCAAAGTGTAATTTGCAATTTGCATCCTACCTGGCAGTTGAAACAACAATAGCAAAACTGCTAAGAAAAAAGGAACCTATGTCTTCTTGTGATGCCAGTGTTTAGGGTTAGTGTTCCCTGCTTTCTGTTTCAGGGGCACTAACATTGGAATTGGGGACTTTCTCATCTGGCACAAATCTTTAAGATTGGTAAATCACCGGTTACTCCACATTTTGAAGCCGGGCTTGTTAGATGAACTTGTTTGTGAGACCAGAAGGAAAGCCCCTTCCCTTTTTGCTATTATTGATCCTATAATGTGGGTTCATTAGTGCTGACATAGTGACAAAACCTGTTGTCATCTGTCAGACCTTCCTGATATGCAGCAGACTGAGATGGAAAAGCTTAAATACGTTGCAATGACATCAGAAGTGACAGAGCTTTTGGGACAAAGTTCTTTTTACCAAAAAGGAGCAGAGCACAAAGGGAATTAGTAAAAATTCTATAGTTTCCAGTGCTGGGTTGGCTCTAGTGAAGCTCTAGGAAAGGGAATTTATGTACAAGGGCTGACTCTAGGCCTCTACTATTATTAGTTGTAGTAGCAGCAGCAGCAATATTATCATGACACTTCGGAATTGAAGTGTGTAGCTGGAACTCATCCCGGTGTTCATAGATGCATCACTGGTGGGCATCTAAGCAAGGCCTTTGCTTAATGAAAGAAAGGAAAACACAGCCCCTGTGGCACTGTTGTACCAGAAAGTGGGTTCACGTGTCAACTCCCTGCTGACATTTGGAACCTTGTAGGTGGGGTTGTGTTTGCTTCTTGGGTCTCCTCATTCTTTCATTGCCTCGGTGAACCCCACTGCAGCTGGAGACTTTGCCTCCTGTTTCTGCCCCCCGTCTCCCAAACCTCTGTGGGCTGAATGGAATCCAGTGTTGACTGTGCTTCTGAAACATCTGAGGGAAAGGCTGGGAAGGCCACGGACAGAAAAGGAGGCAAAGCAACAATAATCACAGCAGCAAAAGGGAGGAGGTGGGAGCTGGAGTAAAGGAAATGCGGCACAGAGGATTTGGAGGTGGGGATTGAGAGAGCGGTAGGTAAGACTCGCCAGCATCCACTGACCATGTACCACGTGCCAGGCGTGGTTCCCAGCGCAGGAGATGTACTATTTCATCTCAGTCTCACAAGAACCCTAAAAGGCTATCATTATCATCCTCGTATTATTATTATTATTTATTTTTTGGCCCTGTCAAGGGGCTTGTGAGATCTTAGTGCCCCGACCAGGGATTGATCCCGGGCCCTGGGTAGTGAGAGTGCCGAGTCCTAACTACTGGACCGCCGGGGAATTCTCTCATCCTCGTATTAGGTGTGAGGAACCTGCAGTGTGAAAAGGAAGTCATTTTTCAGTTGCGAAGTAGCCCTTTCAGGGATTAAACTCTTGTTTATACCCTTAAGCATTATACGGACTGAACAAAGGGTGGGTCGAAAACCACAGCGAAAGGTGGTGATTTTTCAGATTATTCCATCCACTCCAGCCCTACCCCCGCATTAGTATTCCATCCTTTCAGGCCCACGTACTCGTGTTCTTCTTTTTGTTTTCCCCTTCTTTCCATTATTGGTTGCCCTTCCTTTATATAATCCAAAAGAATTTTAAAAATTATTTGAAGAAAGTGAAGGGTGTAGCTAAAAGCTGCTCATTCCATGGGATGTTGGCAGTTTTAAAAATCGGAGTGTGGGGCTTCCCTGGTGGCGCAGGGGTTGAGAGACCGCCTGCTGATGCAGTGGACAGGGGTTCGTGCCCCGGTCCGGGAGGATCCCACATGCCGCGGAGTGGCTGGGCCCGTGAGCCATGGCCGCTGAGCCTGCGCGTCCGGAGCCCGTGCTCCGCAACGGGAGAGGCCACAGCAGTGAGAGGCCCGCGTACCGCAAAAAAATAAAATAAAAATCGGAGTGTGTTTTAAGATACAAAGGACCCTTATTACCAGGTTTTTCCACCACTGGGAAAACAACTGTTGCTCTCATCTTTTTTGCCATTTCATCCTTCCAGTGGCTGAAACCAATACGAGACGCCCCGTGGTTGTTTTGCGTTCCTTTGCCTGTCTTAACGGGGATGAGCCTTTTGCTGTTTGATGGAATTAAGCCGTAAGTGCTATGAAGCACTTCCAGAGGCTTTTGGGCTCAGAATAAAGGCTCCGGCTCTTATAACACCTTACATCACAAAGACTTGCGCTCTCAGAAAGAAAACAAATGGCAGTTCTATTCAACCAAGGGTGGAACCAGAAGCGCAGCGCATTTCTCAAAAGTGTATTCCCAAGAACTGCACTTTAATCCAAGCCAGAGACCATCCAGTGTCTGTATACTGCCATCTCAAGGACCGTTCTGCCACAGAGTCTCCAAGGACTGATCTTAATGTCATAAAACTGAAAACCTTTTTATCTTTTAAAAGTTACCAATTCTCACATTAAATGCTTCATTTGATAGCCATGAAGGCAAATCAGTTCTAGCTTCCCTTCAAGATCTTGGTGAAATCTGCTGTCACCTCCTGCCTATCTTCAAACAGCCATGTTGGCAGCATGACTATTTTGTTCTTTTTTGGGTGCTCTAGAGATATAGCCAGTGAGAATACTGGCCAAATTAAAAAGAATGAGTTTCACTGGCCCAAGACAGTTTTCCTTGGTAAATTAAGTCCGTGGCCTCTCTCATGCACTGGAGGTGTTGGTTGGGAATATGGCGGAGTAGTTTTGTTTTCTAGTCTTTTGCTCTTGAACTTGGAAGCCACTGCATGAGCTTTTGGCTCCAAAAGATGCTTTCAGATTCCTAGCTGCATTTGCACATATCATTACTCACTCTGGGCAGGATAGCTAGCTTTTAGGTTCTAGGCAATTGAGAGTAACTACATTCCCTAGGTTTCTTTTCTATTTAATAGAATAAATGTTAGTGATGTGATTTGATCTGACCAGATGACTGCAAACTTTTGACCTTAATTATTGATTTGTATTTTTGTTAATGGTTCAACTAAGGTGTTTTTTGTTTGTTTCTTTTTTAGTCACCTAGATTTTAAACGCCATGAGCTTGGGAAACGTATTTTTCGCATAATGTGTTTTCCCTTCATGTGGAAGACTATTTTCTAGGTATTTTTTAGAGATGATGTGAGTAGAGGCTAAGGATGTGACCTCTGAAGACTCCTTATTTTACACAGATCCTGGCCTGGCCACTTGCTAGCTGTGTGGCCTTTGGCAAGTTCCTTAATATCTCTGGGCCCTGTTTTTCTGTTCTGCAAAATGAGGATGACAAGGGATTCTGGGAGATTTAAGTGAGATAATCTACCTAAGGTGCCTGACAGTCAACATTCCATAAATGGGAACTAATATTACTATTTCTATTCATATTATTTTATAGTTTTTTACTCGCAAACAGGAGAGTGACACATGTAGACCACTACAGTGATTTCCTGAATAGAGCAACTAAAATAGTGAAATAAATCAAAACCTTATTATTCGAAGAATGGTTGAAGAAACCAGATGTTTAGCCTAGAAAAGAAAAAAGAAATACAGAAACTATGGTAACTGTTTTCCGGTATCTCAGGGGAACACACGCCTTCTATTATAAATTTATTTTAACTATCAGAAAGTCCACATAAGGTTGGAAACACGTTACATTTGTTAATAAAAATTAATCTCTCTATAACTTTATCCGAAGTATGCTTGATTCTGAAATTCTAGGCAACAGGACTTGTACTCAAAGACATAAGGATAATTAAGACACTTAAATTATAGTCTGCTCAATTCATCACTGGTGGAATTCTCATTTTAGTTACAGAGTGGCTTTCTTCCAGGGAACTTAAAGTTCTTTACACACATAGCCTCATCCCTTCCTATAGCATCCTGCTATGTGAATCCTATTTTTTTTTTTTTAACATCTTTATTGGAGTATAATTGCTTTACAATGGTATGTTAGTTTCAGCTTCACAACAAAATGAATCAGTTATATATATACATATATTCCCATATCTCTTCCCGCTTGCGTCTCCCTCCCTCCCACCCTCCCTATCCCACCCCTCCAGGCGGTCACAAAGCACCGAGCTGATCTCCCTGTGCTATGCGGCTGCTTCCCACTAGCTATCTACCTTACGTTTGGTAGTGTATATATGTCCATGCCTCTTTATCGCTTTGTCACCGTTTACCCTTCCCCCTCCCAATAGCCTCAAGTCCATTCTCTAGTAAGTCTGTGTCTTTATTCCTGTTTCACCCCTAGGTTTTTCATGACATTTTTTTTTTAAAATTCCATATATATGTGTTAGCATACGGTATTTGTCTCTCTCTTTCTGACTTACTTCACTCTGTATGACAGACTCTAGGTCTATCCACCTCATTACAAATAGCTCAATTTCGTCTCTTTTTATGGCTGAGTAATATTCCATTGTATATATGTGCCACATCTTCTTTATCCATTCATCCGATGATGGACACTTAGGTTGTTTCCATCTCTGGGCTATTGTAAATAGAGCTGCAATGAACATTTTGGTACATGACTCTTTTTGAATTATGGTTTTCTCAGGGTATATGCCCAGTAGTGGGATTGCTGGGTCATATGGTAGTTCTATTTGTAGCTTTTTAAGGAACCTCCATACTGTTCTCCACAGTGGCTGTATCAATTTACATTCCCACCAACAGTGTAAGAGGGTTCCCTTTTCTCCACACCCTCTCCAGCATTTATTGTTTCTAGATTTTTTGATGATCGCCATTCTGACTGGTGTGAGATGATATCTCATTGTAGTTTTGATTTGCATTTCTCTCATGATTAGTGATGTTGAGCATTCTTTCATGTGTTTGTTGGCACTCTGTATATCTTCTTTGGAGAAATGTCTATTTAGGTCTTCTGCCCATTTTTGGATTGGGTTGTTTGTTTTTTTGTTATTAAGCTGCATGAGCTGCTTATAAATTTTGGAGATCAATCCTTTGTCAGTTGCTTCATTTGCAAATATTTTCTCCCATTCTGAGGGTTGTCTTTTGGTCTTCTTTATGGTTTCCTCTGCTGCGCAAAAGCTTTTAAGTTTCATTAGGTCCCATTTGTTTACTCTTGTTTTTATTTCCATTTCTCTAGGAGGTGGGTCAAAAAGGACCTTGCTGTGATTTATGTCATAGAGTGTTCTGCCTATGTTTTCCTCTAAGAGTTTGATAGTTTCTGGCCTTACATTGTGAATCCTATTTTTTTACATTTGATTTAAGATCTTGCTACCCAGGGTGTGTTCCCCGGACCAGCGGCACTGGCATCCCCTGGGAGCTCCCAGAGAAATGCAGACTCTCAGGCCCCACCCCAGACCTCCTGAATCAGTCTATTTTTAACAAGATCCCCGATGATTCAAGTGCGTATTAAAATTTGCAAAGCACCACTCAAGACACCAAAGTTAACTGTTTCAGAGTCACATGGCAAGCAGACTAGCCTGGGTTTCGTAGCTCGTGTTGCCGATATAGCAGAGATGCCCATCCTTTCTTTCCCACAGTGCTGCAGAAACCTCAGTGCCACCACAGGGCCTCTGAGGGTCCCTGTATCCTGTATTTCTCTTGCTAGGCTTTTTAGCTATGCCCCCGTGTGCTTTTGTCCTTTAAGATGTTGTCCCTTTGATTTCTTCTTAAGTCCTCTTGAACTTAAGCTTTTTATTTCTTAATTTTAACATGGCATTTCAGTCTGGTGATAATTTTATAGTCAAAACCCACATGGTACCTATATAATAATGTTTAATAAACCTCCACTTGTGATGAAAAAGAGCAAATCTTCCTGAGATGAGGCTATATGTAAAATAGGGATGGAATTCGTGCCTCATTTGTGAACTGATGGAGGAGTATATTTTGGTCTGTTATAAAAGTTCCTTCCTGGAGCTGCTTCCATACAACTAAGCAATGAAAGCACAGAGAATTCTCAATTTGCTTCACGACTGAAAAGTAAAAAGAAATTTATGGGGTAATAGTGACATTGAGCAGAAGTAGTTCTTTAAGAGAACTGCATTTTTTATAGGTAACTGGAAACATTTCCAGCTTTTAAAATGAACAGATGTCTTTTTCTGTCATGATTAGGAAGGTTTTGGAAATGAGTAGGAACAACTTGGTAGAGTTCCTGACATATATTTCAAAACATTTTGGATCTACTTGTTAAGTATGATGTTTTAAAAGGCGTTAGCACTTGTATTTCTGCTACTCGTAAGAATACATTCAGCATTTCTTTTTTTTTTTTTCCAGCATTTCTGTAACTTGCAGCAGTTTTGTAGAAATCAGTGTGATCTGACATTAGTGTTCCTGAATGCGCTTTACCTACATAGGTATTGTTCACTTAAGTAATTTTCATTCTTTAGGTTACATCTCTCTCTCTTTTTGGTTGTAACTGGATTTACCGGGAATAAGAATGAACATTGTCGTTTTTTCTCCCCTAGGAATGATAAATGTAATTGCAGTACTGAGAAATCCTTTCCAGCTGAAGGAACAAACCACGAAGACTGTGGTTTAAGTTTTTGTACATGTATTTTTCTGCCTTTTAAATCTAAACCATGCATTCAGACTTGGTTGTGCTGCACAGGTGTCCACTTTACGGTTCCCTTGACTTTGTGATCTCCAGTCCAGTCCTGGGGAAAAAATTGCCCTTTCAAATTTATTCTGACTTTTCATTTCGAGTTTTTAAACCTTACAAACATCATGCGTCTTCCTCACCAGGATAACATGTTTATTGCCAGTCTAGCATCTAGAAATAGCTTGACTTAGAGGAGATGCAAAGTCAGTGGTCGTAAAAATAAAGAGAGGGCAAGAAAGAATGACAGACAGGGAGAAAGATCAGTGGATATGACCACGGAGGTGGCACATTTTGCTAAACTCAGCATTGTAATTGTTACCCAGGAAGGGCTGAGGAAGGGACACACATGGGGTCCAAGGCCACCTGTCACATGTGTTTGGTGGCCAAGAACAGCTCCAGCAAAGGCTGAGGAGAACTTTGTTCATTTGTTTATTCGTTTGGCCAACTTTTATCGAATCCCTCCCTGGGCGAAGGAATAATTTTACAGCTGTAACAGTAATTGTTGGGGGTCAGGATAAGTCTTGCCATATTTTGTTGTCATGAGCAGCTTTTCCTAACCTTTGATCTCCCCAAGCAGAAAGGGTTGTTGGATGTTTTATATAGATGTGGTTTGTCTCAGCTTCAGCAGAGGGACCGTGGCTCTCACTGGGTCTCGATTTCCTTATCAGGAAAATGAGGAGTTGACCATTAAATGACCTCAGCAGTGGCTTCCAGCTCAGACCCTTGAGATGTCGTGCGGCTTTTTGAGGATCAAACAGCTCATGACAGATACTGGAAGAGGCTTATAAGTCTAGACTTCTCTTTACCCATCCAAGTTGCTTGAGTTGTCAATGTTCGAACAGCAGCGCCCTGAGGATGCGACTTGCTGAAGGTGAAGCTTCATATCTCCATTGGCCCCGATTCTAGAGAAGAGTGGAAGCGTGGTCTTCAGCGCCATCTTGGTCCGAGACTCTGTTTATGTGTCCCACTTTCTTTAGTCAGTGGCAATTCCTTGAAAGGAAACCTTATCCTCAAATAGGCCCTATGCCTTCACAAGGGCCTGGTAGGTTGCATTGCACATAGAATGTGCAGATTGTAATGCTGATTAAGTGAAAAATGTTGAGGCTGGACAACTGATTTTTGGCATTGATGAATTAAGGCAGATTAGACAGCCTTTCAGGACACTTTTGATAACCTTGCAGTATGTGAAAGACATTTTTGAAGAAGGATCAGAAGAAAATGAGGGTGTTGGAACATATTATGGGAGCCTGAGAGGAACTGTTTGACTCAAGCTAAATTTTAGGTTGTCCCTGATTTGCGAATGGGCCTCTTAATAAATGCTTTCTCTGGCAGTTCTGATTAGTTAGGAGTTAGAGGCAAATTTTAGAGGAGTGCGTTGTTATTACTGTTGTTTTATAGCAGACTGTTGGAGGTCAGTGTCACTAAATGCCACTGGTTTTGTTGGTGAAAAGTTGAAACAACTCTACCTGAGTGTTAACATCTGTGATAATATAGACTGGGAACTATAATCTTAGCATAGGTCAGAGAGCTGTGAGAAACAGTAAAAATACACATATCACTTCCATTATTATGCACTGTATGAAATTAATGATTTCTCTCCTTCCCCATCTCATTGCTGAAATTAATCTTAGCATTTCCATTTCATTTTTAGTACCACTGAGTAGTTAAGAAATGGTGGGGCTATGATTATTAGCACTATGGGGATATTTAAATATAATTTGACATGAGGAAATTAAAGGAATGTGCAAACTTGAGGCTGTATTTCTCCCTTATGGGTAAATCCAGTCATATATCTCTGATAGACTTGTAAATGCAGAGTTATTTGCTTTTTCCTGACTGACTTACCTTGGAGTAATTAACATTTGCAACGTGCTGTGCAGGAAAGCATGAAAACCAGAACCATATACTTTCGTTACCATCTGAAGTCATGACATGTTTTTTGTGTACATAGTAAGTCTGGATTAGATTACTGTAGGCAACTCCTACGAATCTCAGATACTGAAGGTGGTAGCAACTTTCAGAGATCGATAAGTTACTTATTAGTCTGATTAAATGTCTCTGCTAGTTACAGGATAAATAATACATAACTTAACTTGTTCATTCTTCTAAGTTTCCTTAGAGATAGATTAACTTTAACTTTTCACATGTTTAAGGTCTTAGCAGCATTTCCCTCAGCCCCACCCCTCCCAACTTTTTATTATAAAAATTTCAAACATAGAGAAATTGAAAGAGTAGTACATTGAACATCCATGTGTGTATCTACTGCCTAGATTCCTTAGTTGTTAACATCGTCCAGCATTTGCTTTATCTGGGTGTGTGTGGGGGTGGGTGCATATATACATGTGTATATATATATATATATATTTTTTTTTTTAAATATAAATTTATTTATTTATTATTTATTTTTGGCTGCGTTGGGTCTTCGTTGCTGCGCCTGGGCTTTCTCTAGTTGCGTCGAGCGGAGGCCACTCTTTGTTATGGTGCGCGGGCTTCTCGTTGCAGTGGCTTCTCTTGTTGCAGAGCACGGGCTCTGGGCGCGCGGGCTTCAGTAGTTGTGGCATGCGGGCTCAGTAGTTGTGGCTCATGGGCTCTAGAGCGCAGGCTCAGTAGCTGTGGTGCACGGGCGTATTTGCTCCGCGGCGTGTGGGATCTTCCTGGACCAGGGCTTGAACCCGTGTCCCCTGTATTGGCAGGCGGATTCTTAGCCACTGCGCCACCAGGGAAGCCCAATACATGTATATTTTTTGCTGAACAATTTGAGGCAGGCAGGGGTAGGCAGACATCATGATACTCACCCCCTATGTTCTTAAATATCTATCTCCTAAAAATAAGGACATTCTCCTACATAACCACGGTAGTATTTCAAAATACGAACATTAGCCATAATTGTCTCATGATCCCTGATAGCCAGTCCTTAGTCACATCCCCCCAGTTGTTTCCAGAATGTCTTCTATGATTGTTTATATTTTCCCTGAACTAAGACCCAGTCAGTGTTCATGCATTGCAGTGGTATGGCCCTATGGGCTCGTTTATTCTAGAATCTAGAAAAGCTCTCTCACATTTTTTTCTATGACACTGACTTTTTAAAGAGACCAGGCTGTTCGCCTTGGAGAATGTTCTACCTTGAGGATGTGTCTGATGGATTTGTTGCCCCCTGGGGCCATTCAGTTTGCTCTCGTTCCTGTACTTCCTACCAATTGGAAGTTAGGCACAAAGGTTGGAGGTTATTACTTCTTTTACTCTTCTTTGGGGGTGGGGGAGGAAGATTAAGAAAAAGCAGATGTTGTCTTTTCAGGGCAAGTTTCCTTAACACCCAGGCCTCTGTGCTACTGAGTAAGGTGGAGAAGAATAATGGCTTCATTGGAAGGTAATACATGTGCGTTTCTAGTCTTCAGCTACTCCCAAGCGAAGTGATAAGTAAATGTGTTTATCGGTGGTGCCCTAGCTTTCAGGAGTTGATGTGTGGCAATTTTCCACTGTCTGTGGCGTTTTATTTTCGGTTAGCGCTCTGCCAGCTGTAGCCGTGGAAACACGTGGCCTGTCTTTCGCTTGCCCAGGTTAGACAAAGTTCCTTCCCGCACGGACATTCTGATTGGCTCTATGGCCTTAAAATGTCACGTTAAGTCTACTTCTTTTTGTGTGCCCTGCAACTTAGACTAAACTTTGCTATAAATGGCAAAGTTACTGAGTTGCTGTGGCTTCGTGCCAAATGTTGGAAATTTTAGGATCTAAAAACACGGTTTTCATATGAAAATATTTATTTTACAGGCCGTTGATAAGCATGTATGTGGGCTATTCATTTTCATAATGAGTTAGTTCCTTTTTTTTTTTTTCAGCTGTAAGAATAAACCTTCATTAATATCTAATTTGTCGGAATGGAAATGATTCCAGTAGCATTATTATGACTTCGTTGTGACTCCCTTCTGGAAAGGCATAATGAAATGGATACTTTAATCAAATTCGAAGAAAGAGAAATATTACTCTTAATGTGCACTTGATAAGTAAGAAAGCTGGCTGTCAGCATTCACTTCTAAGTATCGTTTTCTCAGCTAGAGCTCCAGGCTAGCCACCAGGTTCCTGAAGGCAGTTCAGCAGAGTCAGGAGTTTGGAGAGCTCTCAGTTTCCCAAACCTAATTAAGTTCGAGTTCTTAGATCTGGAAGGGGCCGGAGAAAACCAGCAGGCCAAGACCCTTGCCTTTAGGCCAGTAAGATATTAATCCCTGTTCCCAGGTAAGAATTTGAATGCCAATGTGCTTTGAAAAAATGAAGGAGTGGCACAGCGAACTGGAGCTTGTGTTGTCTTCTTTTATCGCACTTTTCCTTCCCTAATCATAGTTTTATTTTCCATTCAATTCATTTGGTTAATATCAAGGAAAATAATATTTACAATTTGAGAAATTAGAGGAGTTCAGTCATCTGTTTGCAACTTAAGACTTTGTCGTGGAGTCCTTCTTGAACTTTGGAATGGAACTGGGTGAAAAAACGTCCCTGGTTTTCAAGGCCTCCCCAGCGTCACGAAGTATTTGAATCAAAAATAGAATCTTGTTTTAAAACTGTCCGAATAGGCAAAATTCCCACCCAGCAGTGCTGTCTGTGGCTCAGTCCTTATTTTGAATGTAGCAGTGCAATGCCGAGGCCCCTCAAAGTTTTTCCGTGACTGGTGTGAACCGCTGGATAGATTTTAAAAGTGTATCATCTCATCAAAGCCTCACATAAATAGA